>NW_025748032.1:0-41591 GCF_021184085.1 Oncorhynchus gorbuscha | reverse complement strand
GTATATAGCCTCGCTACTGTATATAGCCTCTCTACTGTATATAGCCCCTCTACTGTATATAGCCCCTCTACTGTATATAGCCTTCTACTGTATAAAGCCTCTCTACTGTATATAGCCTCTCTACTGTATATAGCCTCACTACTGTATATAGCCCCTCTACTGTATATAGCCTCTACTGTATATAGCCTCTCTACTGTATATAGCCTCACTGCACTGTATATAGCCTCTCTGCTGTATATAGCCCCTCTACTGTATATAGCCTCTCTACTGTATATATCCCCTCTACTGTATATAGCCCCTCTACTGTATATAGCCTCTCTACTGTATATAGCCCCTCTACTGTATATAGCCTCTCTACTGTATATAGCCTCACTACTGTATATAGCCTCTCTACTGTATATAGCCCCTCTACTGTATATAGCCTCTCTACTGTATATAGCCCCTCTACTGTATATAGCCTCTCTACTGTATATAGCCTCTCTACTGTATATAGCCTCTCTACTGTATATAGCCTCTCTACTGTATATAGCCTCTCTACTGTTTTTCACTGTCTTTTTACTGTTGTTTTTATTTCCTTACCTATCTATTGTTCACCGAATACCTTTTTTGCACTATTGGTTAGAGCCTGTAAGTAAGCATTTCACTGTAAGGTGTGAAATACCTGTTGTATTCAGCGCACGTGACAAATACACTTTGATTTGATTTGGAATAGTGTGAAGCTTTATGCCTTAGCACCGCTATAACATTCAATAGATTAGAAGGAGGTTCCTACTACACACAGTCTACAGATCACTGACGGCTGCTGAGGGGAGAACGGCTCATAATAACGTCCGGAACGAGCTCGTGATGATGACTGATACCGCTCCAGTCATTACCACGAGCTCGTTCTCCCCAATTAAGGTGTCACCAACCTCCTGTGCTATAGATTTAAGCAATAAGGCACGAGGGGGGGGGCTAAGTGCCTGGATAAAGTGCCTGGATAAAGCCCTTAGTTGTGGTGATTTGGCCATATATATATATATATATATATATATATATATATATATATATATATATATATATATATATATATACTGTATATCAGAGGTCACACTATTTTTGAAGGTGTGCTTATAACCTGGTTATTGACTACCATTATGATATTTGTTAATCATTATTCCGACATCATTATTCATTCATCTACTCCATGTAATATTAGTAAATGTATTAGCCTGTATGTATTATCCATATTTTACAACAGTAAATGTATTAGCCTGTGTGTATTATCCATATTTTACAACAGTAAATGTATTAGCCTGTATGTATTATCCATATTTTACAACAGTAAATGTATTAGCCTGTATGTATTATCCATATTTTACAACAGTAAATGTATTAGCCTGTATGTATTATCCATATTTTACAACAGTAAATGTATTAGCCTGTATGTATTATCCATATTTTACAACAGTAAATGTATTAGCCTGTATGTATTATCCATATTTTACAACAGTAAATGTATTAGCCTGTATGTATTATCCATATTTTACAACAGTAAATGTATTAGCCTGTATGTATTATCCATATTTTACAACAGTAAATGTATTAGCCTGTATGTATTATCCATATTTTACAACAGTAAATGTATTAGCCTGTATGTATTATCCATATTTTACAACAGTAAATGTATTAGCCTGTATGTATTATCCATATTTTACAACAGTAAATGTATTAGCCTGTATGTATTATCCATATTTTACAACAGTAAATGTATTAGCCTGTATGTATTATCCATATTTTACAACAGTAAATGTATTAGCCTGTATGTATTATCCATATTTTACAACAGTAAATGTATTAGCCTGTGTATTATCCATATTTTACAACAGTAAATGTATTAGCCTGTATGTATTATCCATATTTTACATTAGTAAATGTATTAGCCTGTATGTATTATCCATATTTTACAACAGTAAATGTATTAGCCTGTGTGTATTATCCATATTTTACAAAAGTAAATGTATTAGCCTGTATGTATTATCCATATTTTACATTAGTAAATGTATTAGCCTGTATGTATTATCCATATTTTACAACAGTAAATGTATTAGCCTGTATGTATTATCCATATTTTACAACAGTAAATGTATTAGCCTGTATGTATTATCCATATTTTACAACAGTAAATGTATTAGCCTGTATGTATTATCCATATTTTACATTAGTAAATGTATTAGCCTGTATGTATTATCCATATTTTACAACAGTAAATGTATTAGCCTGTATGTATTATCCATATTTTACAACAGTAAATGTATTAGCCTGTATGTATTATCCATATTTTACAACAGTAAATGTATTAGCCTGTATGTATTATCCATATTTTACAACAGTAAATGTATTAGCCTGTATGTATTATCCATATTTTACATTAGTAAATGTATTAGCCTGTATGTATTATCCATATTTTACAACAGTAAATGTATTAGCCTGTATGTATTATCCATATTTTACAAGGACTGGAGGTCTTAGACATGCATTTCCTCAGTTGAATGGTTAATGCCATCTAGTTGAGTGCAGCTGCAGTGTCTGGTGTTAGAGAATAGTGTAGTGCACCGTGACCTGAGACGGGGCTGTACTGCAGGCCAGAGGTCCCTTCACCACGCAAGGAGAGCAGGGTGGATCCTAATGATTTCACCTCACTGACTCCACAGCCCAGCACTACACTCTCCATGGAGCTGAGAGAGAGAGAGGGAAGAAGGGAGGGAAGGAGAGAGGGAAGGATAGCGATGGAGCAAGAGAGCAGAGTAGGATGGAATAGTGATAGAGAAAATAGAGGGAGGGAGAAGGTGATAGAGAGAGAGCTCTCTGAGAGATCATTCTAGAGGGAGGACAGGTAGACAACAGAAGAGAGTGGTGAAAAGAGAGAGATACCGAGGCTTTCATTAATAAAACCCAGGGTTTCCTTCCCTTTTCCCCAACCGTGTTCAATTGATCCCATTGTTAGCTGTGTGGTGTTCGGTTAGCGCGCCAGTGACATCGCTAGCTTCCTCCGATGATAAACAACTTTGCCCAGTCAAACTACATTATTCAGAGTTGTCAGCAACAGAGCTCCCCTCAGAACAAGAGAGAAAAAATAAACAAATTACGCCATGGCGCTCGACGGAGTGGAATTGATAGGAGAGAGCTGGTTGTAACTGGCAACCTGCACATTAGAAGGATGTCAATTCACTGCTATTACTGCCAACATGGTTCTTTACGCAAGCCGTCAAGTTAAGTACTCTTTCGGGTGTTTTGAGATTCAAACTTTGACTACAGAACAAACGGAGTGCCGATGTAGTTTTGTATTGTCAAGGCAACAGAGAGAGGGTTACCAGGCCTCAGAATCAGAGATACGGTAGATAGGCTCAAGTTGATCTGAGAATTACATGTGCTTGACTGACACATATTTATGCATTTGTACATGTGAAATATGTGTGTGTGTGTGTGTTTTGGGGATTATAGGACCAGGGGATTAGGGGATCATAGGACCAGGGGACTAGGGGATCAGGGGACCAGTGAACCAGGGTATCATAGGACCAGGGGATCATGGGATCAGGGGATCATAGGACCAGGGGATCAGGGGACCAGGGGATCAGGGGACCAGGGGATCAGGGGATCAGGGGACCAGGGGATCAGGGGATCAGGGGACCAGGGGATCAGGGGATCATAGGACCAGGGGACCAAGGGGCCAGGGGATCAGGGGATCGGGGGATCATAGGACCAGGTGACCAGGGGATCAGGGGACCAGGGGATCAGGGGATCATAGGACCAGGGGACCAGGGGATCAGGGGATCATAGGACCAGGGGACCAGGGGATCAGGGGACCAGGGGATCAGGGGACCAGGGGATCAGGGGACCAGGGGATCAGGGGACCAGGGGATCAGGGGACCTTAGGGATCAGGGGATCAGGGGCGCAAGTTTATATATGACTAATATGTGATAACGGGATGTGTGTTCACGACAGGTTTGTGCGAACTGTGTGTGAACTGTGGTTGTCTGTGTGCGCCCATGTGAATGTGTGTGTGTGTGTTTGTCTATGTGCATGGCCCTGTGAATGTGTCTGCACATGTTAGCATGCTACAGAGCACATTTGTATATGGCAGCCAAGCCAACACTAGGTGAGCACACCTGCCTTTCACCCATATCAACTCCAGCCAGCCAGGTTTAAAACTACATGTTGTGCAGTAAACCTGGCTTACCTCCTCTTAGCCCCTCAGCCAGAAGTAAAGGGTTCAGGGATCACATATGCTCACTGAGCAGGACCAGGTGGAAGACTCCATCTCCCAGCAGGCACCTGCCCCCTCCCCAACCCCCCAAAGACATCAAGAGAGGGTGCCAGCCTCTCACCTGCACCCCCACCCCCACGCCACCTGGGGAGGCTAGGTCACATGTGCACTCCAGTCCTACCTTTCCCTCACGCTTTACGACTCTCGAACTCGCTTGTTCTTTCCCTCATGCGCTTTGGTCCTCTCCTTCTTCCACCGACGACAACCCTCTCTCTCTCTCTCTCTCTCTCTCTCTCTCTCTCTCTCTCTCTCTCTCTCTCTCTCTCTCTCTCTCTCTCTCTCTCTCTCTCTCTCTCTCTCTCTCTCTCTCTCTCTCTCTCTCTCTCTCTCTCTCTCTCTCTCTCTCTCTCTCTCTCTCTCTCTCTCTTTGTCCTTCCTTCTCTCATCTATCCCAGGAAGTGTGGCACAGGTGGACTTGACCAATCTCAGCCCGATTTAAATAGGCTGGGCCAGAAATAGCTTGCACATGCAAACCCAACAGCAGCAGCATTAATAGTTTACCTTTTTAGTAGGAGCTGGGAGATGTTCTGGAAGATTCTATCAATCACTGGAAGAATACACGGAATAAAGACTTGATGAAGGAATGTTTTTCATTAAAATGACAGTATAATGTTATTTTGGGAGAGTGGGATTATTAAAACATGAATACATTGGGTAACCTTGAGATTATGACTCTCACACTGTGTGTTACCATGGAGATACCTTGCAGTGGGTTTTCAAATCTCTGCAGTTTCCTCATCTTCCCCTCAAAGTTTCTAGAAACAAAGTACCTATTGCAATATTTATCCAGCTCTCTCTGTGTGTGTGTGTGTGTGTGTGTGTGTGTGTGTGTGTGTGTGTGTGTGTGTGTGTGTGTGTGTGTGTGTGTGTGTGTGTGTGTGTTTGTGTGTGTGTGTGTGTGTGTAGCTGCGCTCTCAAACACAGTCCTCTTCAGCTGTCATGCTGGGTGTGTGAAGTTAGATAAGGCAGGGAACACACTGTGTGTGTGTGTGTGTTGTCTGAGAGATAACCATGACAGATGTGTGACTGGCAGACTGGCTTCAGGTGAAGCAGTCCCTCTCACCTGTCTGTCTACTTCTAAAGGCAAGACAGCCAAGTCACTCCTACTTGTTGACATACACACACACCAGTCTCTATATGGCCAGTCTGAACTTGGGACGTCACTAACCTTAACCCTAACTCAAACCATTACCTTTTAAATGTCAACTTCCCAAGGATCCCAGATAGCACAGATTATTGATCTAGCCACAGTTGTTGGTTTGCTCATTAGATTAGGGTCAGCTATTAGCTATAGATAGCTGATACACCTACGCGATTAGGTCCAGGTATTAGCTATAGCTAGCTGATACATCTATGAGGTTAGGACCAGGAGTTAGCCTTAGCTAGCTGATACATCTATGAGGTTAGGACCAGGAGTTAGCTGTAGCTAGCTGATACATCTATGAGGTTAGGACCAGGAGTTAGCTATAGCTAGCTGATACATCTATGAGGTTAGGGTGAGGTGTTACCTATAGCTAGCTGATACATTTATGAGGTTAGGGCAACATGTTAACTACAGCTAGCTATAGTGTCGGAGGAAACACAGTGCGCGCAACCTTGGTTAGTGTACACTGCCCCCGGCCCGCCACAGGAGTCACTGGTGCACGATGAGACAAGGATATCCCTACCGGCCAAGCCCTCCCTAACCCGGACGACGCTATGCCAATTGTGCGCCGCCCCACGGACCTCCCGGTCGTGGCCGGTAACGACAGAGCCTGGGCGCGAACCCAGAGTCCCTGGTGGCACAGCTGGCGCTGCAATACAGCGACCTTAACCACTGCGCCACCCGGGAGGTCTTAACCACTGCGCCACCATTCTCCTTTTTGATTTGTCCCATTGTGAGGCTATTTTCACTGCATGGTGGCTGCTGCTGTTGTCCTCCTCCATCTGTCTGGTCCCCTGATGATGACATCACAGTGTGACGCTGACACCTGTCGGGATGAAGGAGGAACAGGTGCTGTCTCACCATGGGGAGAGCTGCTGTCACTGGGAAATGGCTGAGTCAGCCACACACACACACACACACACACACACACACACACACACACACACACACACACACACACACACACACACACACACACACACACACACACACACACACACACACACACACACACACACACACACACACACACACACACACACACACACACACACACACACACACACACACGAGCCTGCGCACACAAACACACACAGACACACATCATGTGTATATACACATTCTCACTATAGACACACACACTTGAGAACAGGTCACCAGACTTGAGAACAGGTCACTGTGTTCCTTCTTCCTCAACACTAAAGCAGGTGAACACCGTGTCTGTCTGGTTCAGTTCAGCTCCCAGCCGTGGGGACTGTAAGCTGCAGGAAAAGACAACAACTTGGACAGATCTTCCTCTGCCCTGGATTCTACCCCTCCCTCCCTCCCTCCATTCCTCCATCCCCCCCTCCTCCTATCCCTCACTCGCTCCCCATGCTGAAACACAGCCAAGCTGAGCCCCACTACATATCGTTCCCGGCCAGTCCGCTGCCAACAATTAGAACAATTACTGCCAATTTTACCACCTGCAGCCCACTGAAAGGCAGAGAGGGGCCCGTGCCAAGGGGCTCTATTCTGCTGGAACGCCACATTGTGCAAATGTTTAATTACAAATAAGCAAGAAGCATTTGGTTTAATCAGCCTTGGAATATGGTGTGCGAGGTATGCGGAGCAACATTGACGTGCTTCTCTAGGTGTGGCCGGGTAATTAAAACCATGCTAAGCTCCACTGTCATCATGGTAGTGTGAAGCAGGACATACGCTGTGTGTGTGTGCGTGTGTGTGTGTGTTGATGAAGCCTGGCCCATATCAGAGTAAATTGTCTTGAATGTGTTTCTGAGGACAGGCTGAGTGGTGTTTTCTACAGTGAAGGAGAGTGTGAGAGTTAGCCAGCAGCCTGGGTCATGCAGTCCAGAGACACTACACACAAAAAAGAGATTCTTATCCCCATATATCTGAAGATGGCTGAAAACAAACACAGACAGACAGACAGACAGACAGACAGACAGACAGACAGACAGACAGACAGACAGACAGACAGACAGACAGACAGACAGACAGACAGACAGACAGACAGACAGACAGACAGAGACAGACAGACAGACAGACAGACAGACAGACAGACAGACAGACAGACAGACAGACAGACAGACAGACACAGACAGACAGACAGACAGACAGACAGACAGACAGACAGACAGACAGACAGACAGACAGACAGACAGACAGACAGACAGACAGACAGACAGACAGACAGACAGACAGACACACTGCACTTGAACATACACTGCCTCCATCTAAGCGTCTGAGTAATACACTGGTTGGCTGAATGCGGTGTCCGGATGAGAAATGGGAACGTAATCCGCTATTGTGTTTTAAATGGATGAACCTGGGCTTAGTGAAGGCTGTTGACTGGGGGAAGCTCTCTCTCGCTCAGTAACACTGGTGTGATGTGGCCTCTCTGTCTGTCAACTGCACTTTTGTCTCCAATGTAGTTTATTCACAACCACTGTTGTGTTTGACATTGACTAGTAGTGGGTCTGAATAGACTCTGATGATTTGCTTTGAAAGTCTATTAAAGGAAAGTGCAGCTTGGCAGCTGGCCTGTGGGACCAGTCTTGTTCCTCAGCTGTGGACCAGTCTTGTTCCTCAGCTGTGTGTGTGTGTGTGTGTGTGTGTGTGTGTGTGTGTGTGTGTGTGTGTGTGTGTGTGTGTGTGTGTGTGTGTGTGTGTGTGTGTGTGTGTGTGTGTGTGTGTGTGTGTGTGTGTGTGTGTGTGTGTGTACGGCTCAGCTGTATGCCATACATCTCCCTCCCCTATGAATTAATGACGACGTTTCATACTTCTGCGACCAACCCCAAATTCCCTCCAGATTTACACAAGTTACAAGTTCATCAATCACACACACTCACACACACCAGAGACCTTGACCCCAGCCAGTGAAGAACAGATGTTTGTGGGTGCCTCTGTGACCTCCCTGTTCTCCCCTCTCTGACCCTCGCTCTTTCTTGATCCTCCCTCCCTCCTTTCTTCCCTCTCTCCCTCCTTTCTTCCCTCCTTTCTTCCCTCCTTTCTTCCCTCCTTTCCTCCTCCCTCCCTCCCTCCCTCTCTTTCTGGCTTTGGTCTCTCTACTGGAGTCAGGATGAGTAATTGTGCTGAACCTCAGAGAGAAGGAGGGATGGAGAGAAAGAGGGAAGGCAATAGAGGTAGAGCGAGTGCAGCGCAGAAAGAATGGAAAGAGAGAGAGAAGGAGAGACCGGGAATGAGCAGAGGGGGCAAGAGAAAGGGCTATTGAGTGAGAGTGTGAGACACTGGGGATCATTGATCTGCTGAAAGTGCAGAGTCTCTACTGCTGAATCAGACCAAGGCTTTTAGCTTGTACAACGCTCCCAGAGTTACAGACCTAACAAGGCTTTTACATCTCCTCTCCTCTTCCCTTCTCATCAGTTCTCTCCTCTTTTCTTCTCTCCTCTTCCCTTCTCATCAGTTCTCTCCTCTTTTCTTCTCTCCTCTTCCCTTCTCATCAGTTCTCTCCTCTTCTCTCCTCTTCCCTTCTCATCAGTTCTCTCCTCTTTTCTTCTCTCCTCTTCCCTTCTCATCAGTTCTCTCCTCTTTTCTTCTCTCCTCTTCCCTTCTCATCAGTTCTCTCCTCTTTTCTTCTCTCCTCTTCCCTTCTCATCAGTTCTCTCCTCTTTTCTTCTCTCCTCTTCCCTTCTCATCAGTTCTCTCCTCTTTTCTTCTCTCCTCTTCCCTTCTCATCAGTTCTCTCCTCTTTTCTTCTCTCCTCTTCCCTTCTCATCAGTTCTTTCCTCTTTTCTTCTCTCCTCTCCTCTTCCCTTCTCATCAGTTCTCTCCTCTTTTCTTCTCTTCTCTTCCCTTCTCATCAGTTCTCTCCTCTTTTCTTCTCTCCTCTTCCCTTCTCATCAGTTCTTTCCTCTTTTCTTCTCTCCTCTTCCCTTCTCATCAGTTCTCTCCTCTTTTCTTCTCTCCTCTTCCCTTCTCATCAGTTATTTCCTCTTTTCTTCTCTCCTCTTCCCTTCTCATCAGTTCTCTCCTCTTTTCTTCTCTCCTCTTCCCTTCTCATCAGTTCTCTCCTCTTTTCTTCTCTCCTCTTCCCTTCTCATCAGTTCTCTCCTCTTCTCTCCTCTTCCCTTCTCATCAGTTCTCTCCTCTTTTCTTCTCTCCTCTTCCCTTCTCATCAGTTCTCTCCTATTTTTTTCTCTTCTCTTCCCTTCTCATCAGTTCTCTCCTCTCCTCTTCTTCACCCTCTCCTCTGCCAGCCATCCAGCCTTGCTTTGCTCAAGGCTATATTTGGGTGTAAGCTGGCAAGACTTGGAGCATGTGAGCTTTTTATTTATGTCTTACAAACAAAGAGGTGACTGAGTAAGTGGGAGTATTGGGTGTTTTATTTGGTTTGTACTGCCTGTGGGTCTGGGGTGAATGAATGATTGAACGAACCATTGAACTAGTTAACAAACAAATTCATGAATTAATAAACAAACAAAAAAACAAATAAACAGATGAACGAACCATGAAATAAATACAAAATGTGAGCAGAAAGCCTGCAGACTAAGCCGCCAAAGCAATTTCTTTCAGGAGTAGCTGAGCTGTTTAGTGCCTAATGGATACAATCTGCGGGACATGCATGTGCAATCAATATTCATTCTCTTATCTGTGACGAGCCTCTGTTACATTGTACCAGGAGTCAGATGTCACTTGCTATGAAATGATTCCCAGTCAGTCACATGGCAGTATAGCAGGCCTGTATGTGTAGTTAGTTATAGAGAAGCGGAGTACTATACATACTGTATATATATATATACACATACTGTATAGAGAGAGAGAGAGAGAGAGAGAGAGAGAGAGAGAGAGAGAGAGAGAGAGAGAGAGAGAGAGAGAGAGAGAGAGAGAGAGAGAGAGAGAGAGAGAGAGAGAGAAAAGCAGAGAGAGAGAAAGCAGAGAGAGAGAGAGAGAGAGAAAGCAGAGAGAGAGAGAGAGTGAAAGCAGAGAGAGAGAGAGAGTGAAAGAGAGAGAGAGAGAGTGAAAGAGAGAGAGAGAGAGAGAGAGAGTGAAAGAGAGAGAGAGAGAGAGTGAGAGAGTGAAAGAGAGAGAGTGAGAGAGTGAAAGAGAGAGAGTGAGAGAGAAAGAGAGAGAGAGAAGAGTGAAAGAGAGAGAGAGAGAGAGTGAAAGAGAGAGTGAAAGAGAGAGAGTGAAAGAGAGAGAGAGAGAGAGTGAGAGAGTGCAAGAGAGAGAGTGAGAGAGTGAAAGAGAGAGAGAGAGAGAGAGGAGAGAGTGAAAGAGAGAGAGTGAGAGAGTGAGAGTGAGAGAGAGAGAGAGAGAGAGAGAGAGAGAGAGAGAGAGAGAGAGAAAGCAGAGAGAGAGAAAGCAGAGAGAGAGAGAGAGAGAAAGCAGAGAGAGAGAGAGAGTGAAAGCAGAGAGAGAGAGAGTGAAAGAGAGAGAGAGAGAGTGAAAGAGAGAGAGAGAGAGAGTGAAAGAGAGAGAGAGAGAGAGTGAGAGAGTGAAAGAGAGAGAGTGAGAGAGAGTGAAAGAGAGAGAGAGAGAGAGTGAAAGAGAGAGAGAGAGCAGAGAGAGAGAGAGAGAGAGAGAGAGAGAGAGAGAGAGAGAGAGAGAGAGAGAGAGAGAGAGAGAGAGAGAGAGAGAGAGAGAGAGAAAGCAGAGAGAGAGAGAGAGAGAGAAAGCAGAGAGAGAGAGAGTGAAAGCAGAGAGAGAGAGAGAGTGAAAGAGAGAGAGAGAGAGTGAAAGAGAGAGAGAGAGAGAGTGAAAGAGAGAGAGAGAGAGAGAGTGAGAGAGTGAAAGAGAGAGAGTGAGAGAGTGAAAGAGAGAGAGAGAGAGAAGAGAGAGAGAGAGAGAAAGAGAGAGTGAAAGAGAGAGAGTGAAAGAGAGAGTGAAAGAGAGAGTGAAAGAGAGAGTGAAAGAGAGGGTTGTCGTCGGTGGAAGATGGAGAGGACCAAAGCGCAGCGTGGTTATTGTTCATCTTAATTTAAAAATATTCAAAAAAGTGAAAACTTAAAATGACAAAACAACAAAGTGAAAAGCGAAACAGTTCTATCTGGTGCAGACACACAAAGACTGAAAACAACCTCCCACAAACCCCAACAGACAACAGGCTACCTAAATATGGTTCCCAATCAGAGACAATTACAAACACCTGCCTCTGATTGAGAACCATATCAGGCCAAAAAAGAAACCCCACATAGAAACAGAAAACCTAGACTGCCCACCCAACTCACGTCCTGAACACACTAAAACAAAGAAAATACAAAAGAACTATGGTCAGAATGTGACAAAGAGAGAGAGAGAGAGAGAGAGAGAGAGAGAGAGAGAGAGAGAGAGAGAGAGAGAGAGAGAGAGAGAGAGAGAGAGAGAGTTCGGCCAGGTTTTAGAACGGCTGCCATGTTGGCGCCTTTATTCTCTAAACGTTTGTGATGGAACAATACAACAGCTCCTCCGACAGTTCTGACAGTTCCCTATGAAATGACCTGCTGTAAACAAGCAAAACAGAGCAGATCATGTGTATCTAAGTCTTTACTGCGTTGCCATGTCAAAAGAATTGTATATCTGCTTTCACTGGATATCTTCATAGGTCTAGAAACCTATCAGAAATAAACAGCACAACGAGGAAGTGTTAATTATCACTTAGAGACGGCTGTGGAGGAGAACGTGGCGCTCTTGGAACGTTCAGACGGAAACCACATTGACTGTCTACATGTAAATGGCTCTGGAGAGGAGGAAGCAACACAGGCTGCTGAAGTAATGCACACTGAGCCCGTCTGTATCAACACACCGTAGCTAAAGCTTAACACCTAACTGGGCTTTACTGACATCACAGGTGGTGGCCACAAATGAAGATAAAGGCTGCTGGGATGAACTGTTGACGGATGATGGTAGTGGTGGTGGTGAAGATGATGGTCATGATGATGATGATAATGGTGATGGTGATGATAAGCAGGAAGAGGAAGATGAAGGAAGCTGTAATGATCCCTTAATTCCCTTAACGATGCATGAAAACCTCCCAACCAAACACTATTGACCATTACCATAATGAACTACCTGCTGAAATATCCTCCCACATTCGGTCATTTAAAGCTCTGTGGTTCCTGTGTTCCTTAATGTATTGTCTGCATCTTTCCCAAGATGACGTATTGATTGGCTCAATCAATGGGGGGGAAGCCATGAAGTGCATCTCAGCTCTGGTAACGGGGCCACTTAAAGGAGGCGGAAACAAACCTGGCAAGATGCATGTCTGTGGAAGAGAAAGGAGGGAGGGAAAGAGACAGAAAGGGAGAGAGGGAGGGAAAGAGACAGAAAGGGAGAGAGGGAGGGAAAGAGACAGAAAGGGAGAGAGGGAGGGAAAGAGACAGAAAGGGAGAGAGGGAGGGAAAGAGACAGAAAGGGAGAGAGGGAGGGAAAGAGACAGAAAGGGAGAGAGGGAGGGAAAGAGACAGAAAGGGAGAGAGGGAGGGAAAGAGACAGAAAGGGAGAGAGGGAGGGAAAGGGGTAGGAGGGGAAGGAAAGAGGGAAGGAGAGGGAGAGAGAGAGAGTAAAACAGAGAGAGAGAGAGAGAGAGAGAGAGAGAGAGAGAGTAAAACAGAGAGAGAGAGAGAGAGGAGAGAGAGAGAGAGAGAGAGAGAGAGTAAAACAGAGAGAGAGAGAGAGAGAGAGAGAGAGAGAGAGAGAGAGAGAGAGAGAGAGAGAGAGAGAGAGAGAGAGAGAGAGAGAGAGAGAAACAGAGAGTGAGAGAGAGAGAGAGAGAGAGAGAGAGAGAGAGAGAGAGAGAGAGAGAGAGAGAGAGAGAGGAGTGAGACAGAGAGATAGGGAGAAAGAGAGAGAAAGAGAGAGAGTGAGAGAGTGTAGGCAGGCATGTAAAGTGGTGTTAAGGCCTTAACTGCAGCCTGTCTGTCTCCCTGCTCCTTTGTGTTTTAATGATTAATGTGTCAGCGAGCAGGAGGTCCGCTCCTTCATCAGGCAGAGCCTTCCTCCCTCTCTCCCTCCATCCATCCTTCCTTTGTTCCATATTTGTTTTTCAACACTGATGTTGTCAGCTATGCTCTGGTACGTACACTAGTAGACCCATATACTGAAGGATTGCCTTGTGAAGAAACATTAATAATGCACTGCATTAATCACAACTTTTTCAGAAGGAAGAGTAATGTGTATACTATAGAAAAACTATTCTCTGTAGAATGAAGACTAAGATGTTTATTTCACCTTTTAATTGGTGTTAAATGACATGAGATAGAATAGTTAGATGGCGATATGGAATAACATGAGGTAGAATAGTTAGATGGTGATATGGAATAACATGAGGTAGAACAGTTAGATCTAACTAGATGGTGATATGGAATAACATGAGGTAGAATAGTTAGATGGTGATATGGAATAACATGAGGTAGAACAGTTAGATCTAACTAGATGGTGATATGGAATAACATGAGGTAGAACAGTTAGATGGTGATATGGAATAACATGAGATAGAATAGTTAGATGGCGATATGGAATAACATGAGGTAGAATAGTTAGATGGTGATATGGAATACCATGAGGTAGAACAGTTAGATCTAACTAGATGGTGATATGGAATAACATGAGGTAGAATAGTTAGATGGTGATATAGAATAACATGAGGTAGAATAGTTAGATGGCGATATGGAATAACATGAGGTAGAATAGTTAGATGGTGATATGGAATACCATGAGGTAGTACAGTTAGATCTAACTGGATGGTGATATGGAATAACATGAGGTAGAATAGTTAGATGGTGATATAGAATAACATGAGGTAGAATAGTTAGATGGTGATATGGAATACCATGAGGTAGAACAGTTAGATGGTGATATGGAATAACATGAGGTAGAATAGTTAGATGGTGATATGTAATAACATGAGGTAGAATAGTTAGATGGTGATATGGAATACCATGAGGTAGAACAGTTAGATCTAGCTAGATGGTGATATGGAATAACATGAGGTAGAATAGTTAGATGGTGATATAAAATAACATGAGGTAGAATAGTTAGATGGTGATATGTAATAACATGAGGTAGAATAGTTAGATGGTGATATGGAATAACATGTGTGTTATGGCGTTCTTCGTTTGTCGAAAGAGAGTCGGACCGAACTGCAGCGTGGTGGTTACTCATGTCTTTAACGAAACAAATGAAGATACATGAAATAACTTAATAAATACAAAAACAACAAACGGAACGTGAAAACCTAACACAGCCTATCTGGTGAAACTACACAGAGACAGGAACAATCACCCACCAAATACACAGTGAAACCCCGGCTACCTAAATACGGTTCCCAATCAGAGACAACGAGAATCACCTGACTCTGATTGAGAACCGCCTCAGGCGGGGACATGGAGACTAGTTAATACAACACTACTACTCTACCATGTCATCTGACAGGGACATAGAGACTAGTTAATACAACACAACTACTGTCTTCTGACAGGGACATAGAGACTAGTTAATACAACACAACTACTGTCTTCTGACAGGGACATAGAGACTAGTTAATACAACACTACTACTGTCTTCTGACAGGGACATAGAGACTAGTTAATACAACACAACTACTGTCATCTGACAGGGACATAGAGACTAGTTAATACAACACAACTACTGTCATCTGACAGGGACATAGAGACTAGTTAATACAACACTACTACTGTCTTCTGACAGGGACATAGAGACTAGTTAATACAACACTACTACTGTCTTCTGACAGGGACATAGAGACTAGTTAATACAACACTACCATGTCATCTGACAGGGACATAGAGACTAGTTAATACAACACTACTACTGTCTTCTGACAGGGACATAGAGACTAGTTAATACAACACTACTACTGTCTTCTGACAGGGACATAGAGACTAGTTAATACAACACAACTACTGTCATCTGACAGGGACATAGAGACTAGTTAATACAACACAACTACTGTCTTCTGACAGGGACATAGAGACTAGTTAATACAACACTACTACTGTCATCTGACAGGGACATAGAGACTAGTTAATACAACACTACTACTGTCATCTGACAGGGACATAGAGACTAGTTAATACAACACTACTACTGTCTTCTGACAGGGACATAGAGACTAGTTAATACAACACTACCATGTCTTCTGACAGGGACATAGAGACTAGTTAATACAACACAACTACTGTCATCTGACAGGGACATAGAGACTAGTTAATACAACACAACTACTGTCATCTGACAGGGACATAGAGACTAGTTAATACAACACAACTACTGTCTTCTGACAGGGACATAGAGACTAGTTAATACAACACAACTACTGTCTTCTGACAGGGACATAGAGACTAGTTAATACAACACTACTACTCTACCATGTCATCTGACAGGGACATGGAGACTAGTTAATACAACACAACTACTGTCATCTGACAGGGACATAGAGACTAGTTAATACAACACTACTACTGTCTTCTGACAGGGACATAGAGACTAGTTAATACAACACAACTACTGTCATCTGACAGGGACATAGAGACTAGTTAATACAACACAACTACTGTCTTCTGACAGGGACATAGAGACTAGTTAATACAACACTACCATGTCATCTGACAGGGACATAGAGACTAGTTAATACAACACAACTACTGTCTTCTGAAAGGGACATAGAGACTAGTTAATACAACACTACCATGTCATCTGACAGGGACATAGAGACTAGTTAATACAACACTACTACTGTCTTCTGACAGGGACATAGAGACTAGTTAATACAACACAACTACTGTCTTCTGACAGGGACATAGAGACTAGTTAATACAACACAACTACTGTCTTCTGACAGGGACATAGAGACTAGTTAATACAACACTACTACTCTACCATGTCATCTGACAGGGACATGGAGACTAGTTAATACAACACTACTACTGTCTTCTGACAGGGACATAGAGACTAGTTAATACAACACAACTACTGTCTTCTGACAGGGACATAGAGACTAGTTAATACAACACTACCATGTCATCTGACAGGGACATAGAGACTAGTTAATACAACACTACTACTGTCTTCTGACAGGGACATAGAGACTAGTTAATACAACACTACTACTGTCATCTGACAGGGACATAGAGACTAGTTAATACAACACTACTACTGTCATCTGACAGGGACATAGAGACTAGTTAATACAACACTACCATGTCATCTGACAGGGACATAGAGACTAGTTAATACAACACAACTACTGTCTTCTGACAGGGACATAGAGACTAGTTAATACAACACTACCATGTCTTCTGACAGGGACATAGAGACTAGTTAATACAACACAACTACTGTCTTCTGACAGGGACATAGAGACTAGTTAATACAACACTACTACTGTCATCTGACAGGGACATAGAGACTAGTTAATACAACACTACTACTGTCATCTGACAGGGACATAGAGACTAGTTAATACAACACTACTACTGTCTTCTGACAGGGACATAGAGACTAGTTAATACAACACTACCATGTCTTCTGACAGGGACATAGAGACTAGTTAATACAACACAACTACTGTCATCTGACAGGGACATAGAGACTAGTTAATACAACACAACTACTGTCATCTGACAGGGACATAGAGACTAGTTAATACAACACAACTACTGTCTTCTGACAGGGACATAGAGACTAGTTAATACAACACAACTACTGTCTTCTGACAGGGACATAGAGACTAGTTAATACAACACTACTACTCTACCATGTCATCTGACAGGGACATGGAGACTAGTTAATACAACACAACTACTGTCATCTGACAGGGACATAGAGACTAGTTAATACAACACTACTACTGTCTTCTGACAGGGACATAGAGACTAGTTAATACAACACAACTACTGTCATCTGACAGGGACATAGAGACTAGTTAATACAACACAACTACTGTCTTCTGACAGGGACATAGAGACTAGTTAATACAACACTACCATGTCATCTGACAGGGACATAGAGACTAGTTAATACAACACAACTACTGTCTTCTGAAAGGGACATAGAGACTAGTTAATACAACACTACCATGTCATCTGACAGGGACATAGAGACTAGTTAATACAACACTACTACTGTCTTCTGACAGGGACATAGAGACTAGTTAATACAACACAACTACTGTCTTCTGACAGGGACATAGAGACTAGTTAATACAACACAACTACTGTCTTCTGACAGGGACATAGAGACTAGTTAATACAACACTACTACTCTACCATGTCATCTGACAGGGACATGGAGACTAGTTAATACAACACTACTACTGTCTTCTGACAGGGACATAGAGACTAGTTAATACAACACAACTACTGTCTTCTGACAGGGACATAGAGACTAGTTAATACAACACTACCATGTCATCTGACAGGGACATAGAGACTAGTTAATACAACACTACTACTGTCTTCTGACAGGGACATAGAGACTAGTTAATACAACACTACTACTGTCATCTGACAGGGACATAGAGACTAGTTAATACAACACTACTACTGTCATCTGACAGGGACATAGAGACTAGTTAATACAACACTACCATGTCATCTGACAGGGACATAGAGACTAGTTAATACAACACAACTACTGTCTTCTGACAGGGACATAGAGACTAGTTAATACAACACTACCATGTCTTCTGACAGGGACATAGAGACTAGTTAATACAACACAACTACTGTCTTCTGACAGGGACATAGAGACTAGTTAATACAACACTACTACTGTCATCTGACAGGGACATAGAGACTAGTTAATACAACACAACTACTGTCTTCTGACAGGGACATAGAGACTAGTTAATACAACACAACTACTGTCATCTGACAGGGACATAGAGACTAGTTAATACAACACTACTACTGTCATCTGACAGGGACATAGAGACTAGTTAATACAACACTACCATGTCATCTGACAGGGACATAGAGACTAGTTAATACAACACTACTACTGTCATCTGACAGGGACATAGAGACTAGTTAATACAACACTACCATGTCATCTGACAGGGACATAGAGACTAGTTAATACAACACTACCATGTCATCTGACAGGGACATAGAGACTAGTTAATACAACACTACTACTGTCATCTGACAGGGACATAGAGACTAGTTAATACAACACAACTACTGTCATCTGACAGGGACATAGAGACTAGTTAATACAACACTACCATGTCATCTGACAGGGACATAGAGACTAGTTAATACAACACAACTACTGTCTTCTGACAGGGACATAGAGACTAGTTAATACAACACAACTACTGTCTTCTGACAGGGACATAGAGACTAGTTAATACAACACTACTACTGTCTTCTGACAGGGACATAGAGACTAGTTAATACAACACTACTACTGTCTTCTGACAGGGACATAGAGACTAGTTAATACAACACTACCATGTCATCTGACAGGGACATAGAGACTAGTTAATACAACACTACTACTGTCTTCTGACAGGGACATAGAGACTAGTTAATACAACACTACTACTGTCATCTGACAGGGACATAGAGACTAGTTAATACAACACTACTACTGTCTTCTGACAGGGACATAGAGACTAGTTAATACAACACTACTACTGTCATCTGACAGGGACATAGAGACTAGTTAATACAACACTACTACTGTCTTCTGACAGGGACATAGAGACTAGTTAATACAACACTACCATGTCATCTGACAGGGACATAGAGACTAGTTAATACAACACAACTACTGTCTTCTGACAGGGACATAGAGACTAGTTAATACAACACAACTACTGTCATCTGACAGGGACATAGAGACTAGTTAATACAACACTACTACTGTCTTCTGACAGGGACATAGAGACTAGTTAATACAACACTACTACTGTCTTCTGACAGGGACATAGAGACTAGTTAATACAACACTACTACTGTCTTCTGACAGGGACATAGAGACTAGTTAATACAACACTACTACTGTCTTCTGACAGGGATATAGAGACTAGTTAATACAACACTACTACTGTCTTCTGACAGGGACATAGAGACTAGTTAATACAACACTACTACTGTCTTCTGACAGGGACATAGAGACTAGTTAATACAACACAACTACTGTCTTCTGACAGGGACATAGAGACTAGTTAATACAACACAACTACTGTCATCTGACAGGGACATAGAGACTAGTTAATACAACACTACTACTGTCTTCTGACAGGGACATAGAGACTAGTTAATACAACACTACTACTGTCTTCTGACAGGGACATAGAGACTAGTTAATACAACACTACTACTGTCTTCTGACAGGGATATAGAGACTAGTTAATACAACACTACTACTGTCTTCTGACAGGGACATAGAGACTAGTTAATACAACACTACTACTGTCTTCTGACAGGGACATAGAGACTAGTTAATACAACACAACTACTGTCTTCTGACAGGGACATAGAGACTAGTTAATACAACACAACTACTGTCATCTGACAGGGACATAGAGACTAGTTAATACAACACTACTACTGTCTTCTGACAGGGACATAGAGACTAGTTAATACAACACTACTACTGTCTTCTGACAGGGACATAGAGACTAGTTAATACAACACTACTACTGTCTTCTGACAGGGACATAGAGACTAGTTAATACAACACTACTACTGTCTTCTGACAGGGACATAGAGACTAGTTAATACAACACAACTACTGTCTTCTGACAGGGACATAGAGACTAGTTAATACAACACTACTACTGTCTTCTGACAGGGACATAGAGACTAGTTAATACAACACTACTACTGTCTTCTGACAGGGACATAGAGACTAGTTAATACAACACTACTACTGTCTTCTGACAGGGACATAGAGACTAGTTAATACAACACTACTACTGTCATCTGACAGGGACATAGAGACTAGTTAATACAACACAACTACTGTCTTCTGACAGGGACATAGAGACTAGTTAATACAACACTACCATGTCTTCTGACAGGGACATAGAGACTAGTTAATACAACACAACTACTGTCTTCTGACAGGGACATAGAGACTAGTTAATACAACACTACTACTGTCATCTGACAGGGACATAGAGACTAGTTAATACAACACAACTACTGTCTTCTGACAGGGACATAGAGACTAGTTAATACAACACAACTACTGTCATCTGACAGGGACATAGAGACTAGTTAATACAACACTACTACTGTCATCTGACAGGGACATAGAGACTAGTTAATACAACACTACCATGTCATCTGACAGGGACATAGAGACTAGTTAATACAACACTACTACTGTCATCTGACAGGGACATAGAGACTAGTTAATACAACACTACCATGTCATCTGACAGGGACATAGAGACTAGTTAATACAACACTACCATGTCATCTGACAGGGACATAGAGACTAGTTAATACAACACTACTACTGTCATCTGACAGGGACATAGAGACTAGTTAATACAACACAACTACTGTCATCTGACAGGGACATAGAGACTAGTTAATACAACACTACCATGTCATCTGACAGGGACATAGAGACTAGTTAATACAACACAACTACTGTCTTCTGACAGGGACATAGAGACTAGTTAATAGAACACAACTACTGTCTTCTGACAGGGACATAGAGACTAGTTAATACAACACTACTACTGTCTTCTGACAGGGACATAGAGACTAGTTAATACAACACTACTACTGTCTTCTGACAGGGACATAGAGACTAGTTAATACAACACTACCATGTCATCTGACAGGGACATAGAGACTAGTTAATACAACACTACTACTGTCTTCTGACAGGGACATAGAGACTAGTTAATACAACACTACTACTGTCATCTGACAGGGACATAGAGACTAGTTAATACAACACTACTACTGTCTTCTGACAGGGACATAGAGACTAGTTAATACAACACTACTACTGTCATCTGACAGGGACATAGAGACTAGTTAATACAACACTACTACTGTCTTCTGACAGGGACATAGAGACTAGTTAATACAACACTACCATGTCATCTGACAGGGACATAGAGACTAGTTAATACAACACAACTACTGTCTTCTGACAGGGACATAGAGACTAGTTAATACAACACAACTACTGTCATCTGACAGGGACATAGAGACTAGTTAATACAACACTACTACTGTCTTCTGACAGGGACATAGAGACTAGTTAATACAACACTACTACTGTCTTCTGACAGGGACATAGAGACTAGTTAATACAACACTACTACTGTCTTCTGACAGGGACATAGAGACTAGTTAATACAACACTACTACTGTCTTCTGACAGGGACATAGAGACTAGTTAATACAACACTACTACTGTCTTCTGACAGGGACATAGAGACTAGTTAATACAACACTACTACTGTCTTCTGACAGGGACATAGAGACTAGTTAATACAACACAACTACTGTCATCTGACAGGGACATAGAGACTAGTTAATACAACACAACTACTGTCTTCTGACAGGGACATAGAGACTAGTTAATACAACACAACTACTGTCTTCTGACAGGGACATAGAGACTAGTTAATACAACACTACTACTGTCTTCTGACAGGGACATAGAGACTAGTTAATACAACACAACTACTGTCTTCTGACAGGGACATAGAGACTAGTTAATACAACACTACCATGTCATCTGACAGGGACATAGAGACTAGTTAATACAACACTACTACTGTCTTCTGACAGGGACATAGAGACTAGTTAATACAACACTACTACTGTCATCTGACAGGGACATAGAGACTAGTTAATACAACACTACTACTGTCATCTGACAGGGACATAGAGACTAGTTAATACAACACTACCATGTCATCTGACAGGGACATAGAGACTAGTTAATACAACACAACTACTGTCTTCTGACAGGGACATAGAGACTAGTTAATACAACACTACCATGTCTTCTGACAGGGACATAGAGACTAGTTAATACAACACAACTACTGTCTTCTGACAGGGACATAGAGACTAGTTAATACAACACTACTACTGTCATCTGACAGGGACATAGAGACTAGTTAATACAACACAACTACTGTCTTCTGACAGGGACATAGAGACTAGTTAATACAACACAACTACTGTCATCTGACAGGGACATAGAGACTAGTTAATACAACACTACTACTGTCATCTGACAGGGACATAGAGACTAGTTAATACAACACTACCATGTCATCTGACAGGGACATAGAGACTAGTTAATACAACACTACTACTGTCATCTGACAGGGACATAGAGACTAGTTAATACAACACTACCATGTCATCTGACAGGGACATAGAGACTAGTTAATACAACACTACCATGTCATCTGACAGGGACATAGAGACTAGTTAATACAACACTACTACTGTCATCTGACAGGGACATAGAGACTAGTTAATACAACACAACTACTGTCATCTGACAGGGACATAGAGACTAGTTAATACAACACTACCATGTCATCTGACAGGGACATAGAGACTAGTTAATACAACACAACTACTGTCTTCTGACAGGGACACAGAGACTAGTTAATACAACACAACTACTGTCTTCTGACAGGGACATAGAGACTAGTTAATACAACACTACTACTGTCTTCTGACAGGGACATAGAGACTAGTTAATACAACACTACTACTGTCTTCTGACAGGGACATAGAGACTAGTTAATACAACACTACCATGTCATCTGACAGGGACATAGAGACTAGTTAATACAACACTACTACTGTCTTCTGACAGGGACATAGAGACTAGTTAATACAACACTACTACTGTCATCTGACAGGGACATAGAGACTAGTTAATACAACACTACTACTGTCTTCTGACAGGGACATAGAGACTAGTTAATACAACACTACTACTGTCATCTGACAGGGACATAGAGACTAGTTAATACAACACTACTACTGTCTTCTGACAGGGACATAGAGACTAGTTAATACAACACTACCATGTCATCTGACAGGGACATAGAGACTAGTTAATACAACACAACTACTGTCTTCTGACAGGGACATAGAGACTAGTTAATACAACACAACTACTGTCATCTGACAGGGACATAGAGACTAGTTAATACAACACTACTACTGTCTTCTGACAGGGACATAGAGAATAGTTAATACAACACTACTACTGTCTTCTGACAGGGACATAGAGACTAGTTAATACAACACTACTACTGTCTTCTGACAGGGACATAGAGACTAGTTAATACAACACTACTACTGTCTTCTGACAGGGATGTAGAGACTAGTTAATACAACACTACTACTGTCTTCTGACAGGGACGTAGAGACTAGTTAATACAACACTACTACTGTCTTCTGACAGGGACATAGAGACTAGTTAATACAACACTACTACTGTCTTCTGACAGGGACATAGAGACTAGTTAATACAACACAACTACTGTCTTCTGACAGGGACATAGAGACTAGTTAATACAACACAACTACTGTCATCTGACAGGGACATAGAGACTAGTTAATACAACACTACTACTGTCTTCTGACAGGGACATAGAGACTAGTTAATACAACACTACTACTGTCTTCTGACAGGGACATAGAGACTAGTTAATACAACACTACTACTGTCTTCTGACAGGGACATAGAGACTAGTTAATACAACACTACTACTGTCTTCTGACAGGGACATAGAGACTAGTTAATACAACACAACTACTGTCTTCTGACAGGGACATAGAGACTAGTTAATACAACACTACCATGTCATCTGACAGGGACATAGAGACTAGTTAATACAACACTACTACTGTCTTCTGACAGGGACATAGAGACTAGTTAATACAACACTACTACTGTCATCTGACAGGGACATAGAGACTAGTTAATACAACACAACTACTGTCTTCTGACAGGGACATAGAGACTAGTTAATACAACACAACTACTGTCTTCTGAAAGGGACATAGAGACTAGTTAATACAACACTACCATGTCATCTGACAGGGACATAGAGACTAGTTAATACAACACTACTACTGTCTTCTGACAGGGACATAGAGACTAGTTAATACAACACAACTACTGTCTTCTGACAGGGACATAGAGACTAGTTAATACAACACAACTACTGTCTTCTGACAGGGACATAGAGACTAGTTAATACAACACTACTACTCTACCATGTCATCTGACAGGGACATGGAGACTAGTTAATACAACACTACTACTGTCTTCTGACAGGGACATAGAGACTAGTTAATACAACACTACCATGTCATCTGACAGGGACATAGAGACTAGTTAATACAACACTACTACTGTCTTCTGACAGGGACATAGAGACTAGTTAATACAACACTACTACTGTCATCTGACAGGGACATAGAGACTAGTTAATACAACACTACTACTGTCATCTGACAGGGACATAGAGACTAGTTAATACAACACTACCATGTCATCTGACAGGGACATAGAGACTAGTTAATACAACACAACTACTGTCTTCTGACAGGGACATAGAGACTAGTTAATACAACACTACCATGTCTTCTGACAGGGACATAGAGACTAGTTAATACAACACAACTACTGTCTTCTGACAGGGACATAGAGACTAGTTAATACAACACTACTACTGTCATCTGACAGGGACATAGAGACTAGTTAATACAACACAACTACTGTCTTCTGACAGGGACATAGAGACTAGTTAATACAACACAACTACTGTCATCTGACAGGGACATAGAGACTAGTTAATACAACACTACTACTGTCATCTGACAGGGACATAGAGACTAGTTAATACAACACTACCATGTCATCTGACAGGGACATAGAGACTAGTTAATACAACACTACTACTGTCTTCTGACAGGGACATAGAGACTAGTTAATACAACACTACTACTGTCATCTGACAGGGACATAGAGACTAGTTAATACAACACTACTACTGTCTTCTGACAGGGACATAGAGACTAGTTAATACAACACTACTACTGTCATCTGACAGGGACATAGAGACTAGTTAATACAACACTACTACTGTCTTCTGACAGGGACATAGAGACTAGTTAATACAACACTACCATGTCATCTGACAGGGACATAGAGACTAGTTAATACAACACAACTACTGTCATCTGACAGGGACATAGAGACTAGTTAATACAACACAACTACTGTCATCTGACAGGGACATAGAGACTAGTTAATACAACACTACTACTGTCTTCTGACAGGGACATAGAGACTAGTTAATACAACACTACTACTGTCTTCTGACAGGGACATAGAGACTAGTTAATACAACACTACTACTGTCTTCTGACAGGGACATAGAGACTAGTTAATACAACACAACTACTGTCTTCTGACAGGGACATAGAGACTAGTTAATACAACACTACTACTGTCTTCTGACAGGGACATAGAGACTAGTTAATACAACACTACCATGTCGTCTGACAGGGACATAGAGACTAGTTAATACAACACTACTACTGTCTTCTGACAGGGACATAGAGACTAGTTAATACAACACAACTACTGTCATCTGACAGGGACATAGAGACTAGTTAATACAACACTACTACTGTCTTCTGACAGGGACATAGAGACTAATTAATACAACACTACCATGTCTTCTGACAGGGACATAGAGACTAGTTAATACAACACTACCACTGTCTTCTGACAGGGACATAGAGACTAGTTAATACAACACTACTACTGTCATCTGACAGGGACATAGAGACTAGTTAATACAACACAACTACTGTCTTCTGACAGGGACATAGAGACTAGTTAATACAACACTACTACTGTCTTCTGACAGGGACATAGAGACTAGTTAATACAACACAACTACTGTCTTCTGAAAGGGACATAGAGACTAGTTAATACAACACTACTACTGTCTTCTGACAGGGACATAGAGACTAGTTAATACAACACTACCATGTCTTCTGACAGGGACATAGAGACTAGTTAATACAACACTACCATGTCTTCTGACAGGGACATAGAGACTAGTTAATACAACACTACTACTGTCTTCTGACAGGGACATAGAGACTAGTTAATACAACACTACCATGTCTTCTGACAGGGACATAGAGACTAGTTAATACAACACTACTACTGTCTTCTGACAGGGACATAGAGACTAGTTAATACAACACTACTACTGTCATCTGACAGGGACATAGAGACTAGTTAATACAACACTACTACTGTCATCTGACAGGGACATAGAGACTAGTTAATACAACACTACTACTGTCATCTGACAGGGACATAGAGACTAGTTAATACAACACTACTACTGTCATCTGACAGGGACATAGAGACTAGTTAATACAACACAACTACTGTCTTCTGACAGGGACATAGAGACTAGTTAATACAACACTACTACTGTCTTCTGACAGGGACATAGAGACTAGTTAATACAACACAACTACTGTCTTCTGAAAGGGACATAGAGACTAGTTAATACAACACTACTACTGTCTTCTGACAGGGACATAGAGACTAGTTAATACAACACTACCATGTCTTCTGACAGGGACATAGAGACTAGTTAATACAACACTACCATGTCTTCTGACAGGGACATAGAGACTAGTTAATACAACACTACTACTGTCTTCTGACAGGGACATAGAGACTAGTTAATACAACACTACCATGTCTTCTGACAGGGACATAGAGACTAGTTAATACAACACTACCATGTCATCTGACAGGGACATAGAGACTAGTTAATACAACACTACCATGTCATCTGACAGGGACATAGAGACTAGTTAATACAACACAACTATTGTCTTCTGACAGGGACATAGAGACTAGTTAATACAACACTACTACTGTCTTCTGACAGGGACATAGAGACTAGTTAATACAACACAACTACTGTCATCTGACAGGGACATAGAGACTAGTTAATACAACACAACTACTGTCTTCTGAAAGGGACATAGAGACTAGTTAATACAACACAACTACTGTCATCTGACAGGGACATAGAGACTAGTTAATACAACACAACTACTGTCTTCTGACAGGGACATAGAGACTAGTTAATACAACACTACTACTGTCTTCTGACAGGGACATAGAGACTAGTTAATACAACACTACTACTGTCTTCTGACAGGGACATAGAGACTAGTTAATACAACACTACCATGTCTTCTGACAGGGACATAGAGACTAGTTAATACAACACTACTACTGTCTTCTGACAGGGACATAGAGACTAGTTAATACAACACTACCATGTCATCTGACAGGGACATAGAGACTAGTTAATACAACACTACTACTGTCTTCTGACAGGGACATAGAGACTAGTTAATACAACACTACTACTGTCTTCTGACAGGGACATAGAGACTAGTTAATACAACACTACTACTGTCTTCTGACAGGGACATAGAGACTAGTTAATACAACACTACCATGTCATCTGACAGGGACATAGAGACTAGTTAATACAACACTACTACTGTCTTCTGACAGGGACATAGAGACTAGTTAATACAACACTACTACTGTCTTCTGACAGGGACATAGAGACTAGTTAATACAACACTACTACTGTCTTCTGACAGGGACATAGAGACTAGTTAATACAACACAACTACTGTCATCTGACAGGGACATAGAGACTAGTTAATACAACACTACTACTGTCTTCTGACAGGGACATAGAGACTAGTTAATACAACACAACTACTGTCTTCTGAAAGGGACATAGAGACTAGTTAATACAACACTACTACTGTCTTCTGACAGGGACATAGAGACTAGTTAATACAACACTACCATGTCATCTGACAGGGACATAGAGACTAGTTAATACAACACTACTACTGTCATCTGACAGGGACATAGAGACTAGTTAATACAACACAACTACTGTCATCTGACAGGGACATAGAGACTAGTTAATACAACACAACTACTGTCATCTGACAGGGACATAGAGACTAGTTAATACAACACAACTACTGTCTTCTGAAAGGGACATAGAGACTAGTTAATACAACACAACTACTGTCATCTGACAGGGACGAGACTAGTTAATACAACACAACTACTGTCTTCTGACAGGGACATAGAGACTAGTTAATACAACACAACTACTGTCATCTGACAGGGACATAGAGACTAGTTAATACAACACTACTACTGTCTTCTGACAGGGACATAGAGACTAGTTAATACAACACAACTACTGTCATCTGACAGGGACATAGAGACTAGTTAATACAACACTACTACTGTCTTCTGACAGGGACATAGAGACTAGTTAATACAACACTACCATGTCATCTGACAGGGACATAGAGACTAGTTAATACAACACTACCATGTCATCTGACAGGGACATAGAGACTAGTTAATACAACACTACCATGTCATCTGACAGGGACATAGAGACTAGTTAATACAACACTACTACTGTCTTCTGACAGGGACATAGAGACTAGTTAATACAACACAACTACTGTCTTCTGACAGGGACATAGAGACTAGTTAATACAACACTACTACTGTCTTCTGACAGGGACATAGAGACTAGTTAATACAACACAACTACTGTCTTCTGACAGGGACATAGAGACTAGTTAATACAACACTACTACTGTCTTCTGACAGGGACATAGAGACTAGTTAATACAACACAACTACTGTCTTCTGACAGGGACATAGAGACTAGTTAATACAACACTACTACTGTCTTCTGACAGGGACATAGAGACTAGTTAATACAACACTACTACTGTCTTCTGACAGGGACATAGAGACTAGTTAATACAACACAACTACTGTCATCTGACAGGGACATAGAGACTAGTTAATACAACACTACTACTGTCTTCTGACAGGGACATAGAGACTAGTTAATACAACACAACTACTGTCTTCTGAAAGGGACATAGAGACTAGTTAATACAACACTACTACTGTCTTCTGACAGGGACATAGAGACTAGTTAATACAACACTACCATGTCATCTGACAGGGACATAGAGACTAGTTAATACAACACTACTACTGTCATCTGACAGGGACATAGAGACTAGTTAATACAACACAACTACTGTCATCTGACAGGGACATAGAGACTAGTTAATACAACACAACTACTGTCATCTGACAGGGACATAGAGACTAGTTAATACAACACAACTACTGTCTTCTGAAAGGGACATAGAGACTAGTTAATACAACACAACTACTGTCATCTGACAGGGACGTAGAGACTAGTTAATACAACACAACTACTGTCTTCTGACAGGGACATAGAGACTAGTTAATACAACACAACTACTGTCATCTGACAGGGACATAGAGACTAGTTAATACAACACTACTACTGTCTTCTGACAGGGACATAGAGACTAGTTAATACAACACAACTACTGTCATCTGACAGGGACATAGAGACTAGTTAATACAACACTACTACTGTCTTCTGACAGGGACATAGAGACTAGTTAATACAACACTACCATGTCATCTGACAGGGACATAGAGACTAGTTAATACAACACTACCATGTCATCTGACAGGGACATAGAGACTAGTTAATACAACACTACCATGTCATCTGACAGGGACATAGAGACTAGTTAATACAACACTACTACTGTCTTCTGACAGGGACATAGAGACTAGTTAATACAACACAACTACTGTCTTCTGACAGGGACATAGAGACTAGTTAATACAACACTACTACTGTCTTCTGACAGGGACATAGAGACTAGTTAATACAACACAACTACTGTCTTCTGACAGGGACATAGAGACTAGTTAATACAACACTACTACTGTCTTCTGACAGGGACATAGAGACTAGTTAATACAACACAACTACTGTCTTCTGACAGGGACATAGAGACTAGTTAATACAACACTACTACTGTCATCTGACAGGGACATAGAGACTAGTTAATACAACACAACTACTGTCTTCTGACAGGGACATAGAGACTAGTTAATACAACACAACTACTGTCATCTGACAGGGACATAGAGACTAGTTAATACAACACTACTACTGTCATCTGACAGGGACATAGAGACTAGTTAATACAACACTACCATGTCATCTGACAGGGACATAGAGACTAGTTAATACAACACTACTACTGTCATCTGACAGGGACATAGAGACTAGTTAATACAACACTACCATGTCATCTGACAGGGACATAGAGACTAGTTAATACAACACTACCATGTCATCTGACAGGGACATAGAGACTAGTTAATACAACACTACTACTGTCATCTGACAGGGACATAGAGACTAGTTAATACAACACAACTACTGTCATCTGACAGGGACATAGAGACTAGTTAATACAACACTACCATGTCATCTGACAGGGACATAGAGACTAGTTAATACAACACAACTACTGTCTTCTGACAGGGACATAGAGACTAGTTAATAGAACACAACTACTGTCTTCTGACAGGGACATAGAGACTAGTTAATACAACACTACTACTGTCTTCTGACAGGGACATAGAGACTAGTTAATACAACACTACTACTGTCTTCTGACAGGGACATAGAGACTAGTTAATACAACACTACCATGTCATCTGACAGGGACATAGAGACTAGTTAATACAACACTACTACTGTCTTCTGACAGGGACATAGAGACTAGTTAATACAACACTACTACTGTCATCTGACAGGGACATAGAGACTAGTTAATACAACACTACTACTGTCTTCTGACAGGGACATAGAGACTAGTTAATACAACACTACTACTGTCATCTGACAGGGACATAGAGACTAGTTAATACAACACTACTACTGTCTTCTGACAGGGACATAGAGACTAGTTAATACAACACTACCATGTCATCTGACAGGGACATAGAGACTAGTTAATACAACACAACTACTGTCTTCTGACAGGGACATAGAGACTAGTTAATACAACACAACTACTGTCATCTGACAGGGACATAGAGACTAGTTAATACAACACTACTACTGTCTTCTGACAGGGACATAGAGACTAGTTAATACAACACTACTACTGTCTTCTGACAGGGACATAGAGACTAGTTAATACAACACTACTACTGTCTTCTGACAGGGACATAGAGACTAGTTAATACAACACTACTACTGTCTTCTGACAGGGACATAGAGACTAGTTAATACAACACTACTACTGTCTTCTGACAGGGACATAGAGACTAGTTAATACAACACTACTACTGTCTTCTGACAGGGACATAGAGACTAGTTAATACAACACTACTACTGTCTTCTGACAGGGACATAGAGACTAGTTAATACAACACTACTACTGTCTTCTGACAGGGACATAGAGACTAGTTAATACAACACTACTACTGTCTTCTGACAGGGACATAGAGACTAGTTAATACAACACTACTACTGTCTTCTGACAGGACATAGAGACTAGTTAATACAACACTACTACTGTCTTCTGACAGGGACATAGAGACTAGTTAATACAACACTACTACTGTCTTCTGACAGGGACATAGAGACTAGTTAATACAACACTACTACTGTCTTCTGACAGGGACATAGAGACTAGTTAATACAACACTACTACTGTCTTCTGACAGGGACATAGAGACTAGTTAATACAACACAACTACTGTCTTCTGACAGGGACATAGAGACTAGTTAATACAACACAACTACTGTCTTCTGACAGGGACATAGAGACTAGTTAATACAACACTACTACTGTCTTCTGACAGGGACATAGAGACTAGTTAATACAACACAACTACTGTCTTCTGACAGGGACATAGAGACTAGTTAATACAACACTACTACTGTCTTCTGACAGGGACATAGAGACTAGTTAATACAACACTACTACTGTCTTCTGACAGGGACATAGAGACTAGTTAATACAACACTACCATGTCATCTGACAGGGACATAGAGACTAGTTAATACAACACTACTACTGTCTTCTGACAGGGACATAGAGACTAGTTAATACAACACTACTACTGTCATCTGACAGGGACATAGAGACTAGTTAATACAACACTACTACTGTCTTCTGACAGGGACATAGAGACTAGTTAATACAACACTACTACTGTCATCTGACAGGGACATAGAGACTAGTTAATACAACACTACTACTGTCTTCTGACAGGGACATAGAGACTAGTTAATACAACACTACCATGTCATCTGACAGGGACATAGAGACTAGTTAATACAACACAACTACTGTCATCTGACAGGGACATAGAGACTAGTTAATACAACACAACTACTGTCATCTGACAGGGACATAGAGACTAGTTAATACAACACTACTACTGTCTTCTGACAGGGACATAGAGACTAGTTAATACAACACTACTACTGTCTTCTGACAGGGACATAGAGACTAGTTAATACAACACTACTACTGTCTTCTGACAGGGACATAGAGACTAGTTAATACAACACAACTACTGTCTTCTGACAGGGACATAGAGACTAGTTAATACAACACTACTACTGTCTTCTGACAGGGACATAGAGACTAGTTAATACAACACTACCATGTCGTCTGACAGGGACATAGAGACTAGTTAATACAACACTACTACTGTCTTCTGACAGGGACATAGAGACTAGTTAATACAACACAACTACTGTCATCTGACAGGGACATAGAGACTAGTTAATACAACACTACTACTGTCTTCTGACAGGGACATAGAGACTAATTAATACAACACTACCATGTCTTCTGACAGGGACATAGAGACTAGTTAATACAACACTACCACTGTCTTCTGACAGGGACATAGAGACTAGTTAATACAACACTACTACTGTCATCTGACAGGGACATAGAGACTAGTTAATACAACACAACTACTGTCTTCTGACAGGGACATAGAGACTAGTTAATACAACACTACTACTGTCTTCTGACAGGGACATAGAGACTAGTTAATACAACACAACTACTGTCTTCTGAAAGGGACATAGAGACTAGTTAATACAACACTACTACTGTCTTCTGACAGGGACATAGAGACTAGTTAATACAACACTACCATGTCTTCTGACAGGGACATAGAGACTAGTTAATACAACACTACCATGTCTTCTGACAGGGACATAGAGACTAGTTAATACAACACTACTACTGTCTTCTGACAGGGACATAGAGACTAGTTAATACAACACTACCATGTCTTCTGACAGGGACATAGAGACTAGTTAATACAACACTACTACTGTCTTCTGACAGGGACATAGAGACTAGTTAATACAACACTACTACTGTCATCTGACAGGGACATAGAGACTAGTTAATACAACACTACTACTGTCATCTGACAGGGACATAGAGACTAGTTAATACAACACTACTACTGTCATCTGACAGGGACATAGAGACTAGTTAATACAACACTACTACTGTCATCTGACAGGGACATAGAGACTAGTTAATACAACACAACTACTGTCTTCTGACAGGGACATAGAGACTAGTTAATACAACACTACTACTGTCTTCTGACAGGGACATAGAGACTAGTTAATACAACACAACTACTGTCTTCTGAAAGGGACATAGAGACTAGTTAATACAACACTACTACTGTCTTCTGACAGGGACATAGAGACTAGTTAATACAACACTACCATGTCTTCTGACAGGGACATAGAGACTAGTTAATACAACACTACCATGTCTTCTGACAGGGACATAGAGACTAGTTAATACAACACTACTACTGTCTTCTGACAGGGACATAGAGACTAGTTAATACAACACTACAACACTACCATGTCTTCTGACAGGGACATAGAGACTAGTTAATACAACACTACCATGTCATCTGACAGGGACATAGAGACTAGTTAATACAACACTACCATGTCATCTGACAGGGACATAGAGACTAGTTAATACAACACAACTATTGTCTTCTGACAGGGACATAGAGACTAGTTAATACAACACTACTACTGTCTTCTGACAGGGACATAGAGACTAGTTAATACAACACAACTACTGTCATCTGACAGGGACATAGAGACTAGTTAATACAACACAACTACTGTCTTCTGAAAGGGACATAGAGACTAGTTAATACAACACAACTACTGTCATCTGACAGGGACATAGAGACTAGTTAATACAACACAACTACTGTCTTCTGACAGGGACATAGAGACTAGTTAATACAACACTACTACTGTCTTCTGACAGGGACATAGAGACTAGTTAATACAACACTACTACTGTCTTCTGACAGGGACATAGAGACTAGTTAATACAACACTACCATGTCTTCTGACAGGGACATAGAGACTAGTTAATACAACACTACTACTGTCTTCTGACAGGGACATAGAGACTAGTTAATACAACACTACCATGTCATCTGACAGGGACATAGAGACTAGTTAATACAACACTACTACTGTCTTCTGACAGGGACATAGAGACTAGTTAATACAACACTACTACTGTCTTCTGACAGGGACATAGAGACTAGTTAATACAACACTACTACTGTCTTCTGACAGGGACATAGAGACTAGTTAATACAACACTACCATGTCATCTGACAGGGACATAGAGACTAGTTAATACAACACTACTACTGTCTTCTGACAGGGACATAGAGACTAGTTAATACAACACTACTACTGTCTTCTGACAGGGACATAGAGACTAGTTAATACAACACTACTACTGTCTTCTGACAGGGACATAGAGACTAGTTAATACAACACAACTACTGTCATCTGACAGGGACATAGAGACTAGTTAATACAACACTACTACTGTCTTCTGACAGGGACATAGAGACTAGTTAATACAACACAACTACTGTCTTCTGAAAGGGACATAGAGACTAGTTAATACAACACTACTACTGTCTTCTGACAGGGACATAGAGACTAGTTAATACAACACTACCATGTCATCTGACAGGGACATAGAGACTAGTTAATACAACACTACTACTGTCATCTGACAGGGACATAGAGACTAGTTAATACAACACAACTACTGTCATCTGACAGGGACATAGAGACTAGTTAATACAACACAACTACTGTCATCTGACAGGGACATAGAGACTAGTTAATACAACACAACTACTGTCTTCTGAAAGGGACATAGAGACTAGTTAATACAACACAACTACTGTCATCTGACAGGGACGTAGAGACTAGTTAATACAACACAACTACTGTCTTCTGACAGGGACATAGAGACTAGTTAATACAACACAACTACTGTCATCTGACAGGGACATAGAGACTAGTTAATACAACACTACTACTGTCTTCTGACAGGGACATAGAGACTAGTTAATACAACACAACTACTGTCATCTGACAGGGACATAGAGACTAGTTAATACAACACTACTACTGTCTTCTGACAGGGACATAGAGACTAGTTAATACAACACTACCATGTCATCTGACAGGGACATAGAGACTAGTTAATACAACACTACCATGTCATCTGACAGGGACATAGAGACTAGTTAATACAACACTACCATGTCATCTGACAGGGACATAGAGACTAGTTAATACAACACTACTACTGTCTTCTGACAGGGACATAGAGACTAGTTAATACAACACAACTACTGTCTTCTGACAGGGACATAGAGACTAGTTAATACAACACTACTACTGTCTTCTGACAGGGACATAGAGACTAGTTAATACAACACAACTACTGTCTTCTGACAGGGACATAGAGACTAGTTAATACAACACTACTACTGTCTTCTGACAGGGACATAGAGACTAGTTAATACAACACAACTACTGTCTTCTGACAGGGACATAGAGACTAGTTAATACAACACTACTACTGTCTTCTGACAGGGACATAGAGACTAGTTAATACAACACTACCATGTCTTCTGACAGGGACATAGAGACTAGTTAATACAACACTACTACTGTCTTCTGACAGGGACATAGAGACTAGTTAATACAACACTACCATGTCTTCTGACAGGGACATAGAGACTAGTTAATACAACACTACTACTGTCTTCTGACAGGGACATAGAGACTAGTTAATACAACACTACTACTGTCATCTGACAGGGACATGGAGACTAGTTAATACAACACTACCATGTCATCTGACAGGGACATAGAGACTAGTTAATACAACACTACTACTGTCTTCTGACAGGGACATAGAGACTAGTTAATACAACACAACTACTGTCTTCTGACAGGGACATAGAGACTAGTTAATACAACACTACTACTGTCTTCTGACAGGGACATAGAGACTAGTTAATACAACACTACTACTGTCTTCTGACAGGGACATAGAGACTAGTTAATACAACACTACCATGTCATCTGACAGGGACATAGAGACTAGTTAATACAACACTACTACTGTCTTCTGACAGGGACATAGAGACTAGTTAATACAACACTACCATGTCATCTGACAGGGACATAGAGACTAGTTAATACAACACAACTACTGTCATCTGACAGGGACATAGAGACTAGTTAATACAACACTACTACTGTCTTCTGACAGGGACATAGAGACTAGTTAATACAACACTACCATGTCATCTGACAGGGACATAGAGACTAGTTAATACAACACTACTACTGTCTTCTGACAGGGACATAGAGACTAGTTAATACAACACTACTACTGTCTTCTGACAGGGACATATAGACTAGTTAATACAACACTACTACTGTCTTCTGACAGGGACATAGAGACTAGTTAATACAACACTACCATGTCATCTGACAGGGACATAGAGACTAGTTAATACAACACTACCATGTCATCTGACAGGGACATAGAGACTAGTTAATACAACACTACCATGTCATCTGACAGGGACATAGAGACTAGTTAATACAACACTACTACTGTCTTCTGACAGGGACATAGAGACTAGTTAATACAACACTACTACTGTCTTCTGACAGGGACATAGAGACTAGTTAATACAACACTACTACTGTCTTCTGACAGGGACATAGAGACTAGTTAATACAACACTACCATGTCATCTGACAGGGACATAGAGACTAGTTAATACAACACTACTACTGTCTTCTGACAGGGACATAGAGACTAGTTAATACAACACTACTACTGTCTTCTGACAGGGACATAGAGACTAGTTAATACAACACTACTACTGTCTTCTGACAGGGACATAGAGACTAGTTAATACAACACTACCATGTCATCTGACAGGGACATAGAGACTAGTTAATACAACACTACTACTGTCTTCTGACAGGGACATAGAGACTAGTTAATACAACACTACTACTGTCTTCTGACAGGGACATAGAGACTAGTTAATACAACACTACTACTGTCTTCTGACAGGGACATAGAGACTAGTTAATACAACACAACTACTGTCATCTGACAGGGACATAGAGACTAGTTAATACAACACTACTACTGTCTTCTGACAGGGACATAGAGACTAGTTAATACAACACAACTACTGTCTTCTGAAAGGGACATAGAGACTAGTTAATACAACACTACTACTGTCTTCTGACAGGGACATAGAGACTAGTTAATACAACACTACCATGTCATCTGACAGGGACATAGAGACTAGTTAATACAACACTACTACTGTCATCTGACAGGGACATAGAGACTAGTTAATACAACACAACTACTGTCATCTGACAGGGACATAGAGACTAGTTAATACAACACAACTACTGTCATCTGACAGGGACATAGAGACTAGTTAATACAACACAACTACTGTCTTCTGAAAGGGACATAGAGACTAGTTAATACAACACAACTACTGTCATCTGACAGGGACATAGAGACTAGTTAATACAACACAACTACTGTCTTCTGACAGGGACATAGAGACTAGTTAATACAACACAACTACTGTCATCTGACAGGGACATAGAGACTAGTTAATACAACACTACTACTGTCTTCTGACAGGGACATAGAGACTAGTTAATACAACACAACTACTGTCATCTGACAGGGACATAGAGACTAGTTAATACAACACTACTACTGTCTTCTGACAGGGACATAGAGACTAGTTAATACAACACTACCATGTCATCTGACAGGGACATAGAGACTAGTTAATACAACACTACCATGTCATCTGACAGGGACATAGAGACTAGTTAATACAACACTACCATGTCATCTGACAGGGACATAGAGACTAGTTAATACAACACTACTACTGTCTTCTGACAGGGACATAGAGACTAGTTAATACAACACAACTACTGTCTTCTGACAGGGACATAGAGACTAGTTAATACAACACTACTACTGTCTTCTGACAGGGACATAGAGACTAGTTAATACAACACAACTACTGTCTTCTGACAGGGACATAGAGACTAGTTAATACAACACTACTACTGTCTTCTGACAGGGACATAGAGACTAGTTAATACAACACTACCATGTCATCTGACAGGGACATAGAGACTAGTTAATACAACACTACTACTGTCTTCTGACAGGGACATAGAGACTAGTTAATACAACACTACCATGTCTTCTGACAGGGACATAGAGACTAGTTAATACAACACTACTACTGTCTTCTGACAGGGACATAGAGACTAGTTAATACAACACTACCATGTCTTCTGACAGGGACATAGAGACTAGTTAATACAACACTACTACTGTCTTCTGACAGGGACATAGAGACTAGTTAATACAACACTACTACTGTCATCTGACAGGGACATGGAGACTAGTTAATACAACACTACCATGTCATCTGACAGGGACATAGAGACTAGTTAATACAACACTACTACTGTCTTCTGACAGGGACATAGAGACTAGTTAATACAACACAACTACTGTCTTCTGACAGGGACATAGAGACTAGTTAATACAACACTACTACTGTCTTCTGACAGGGACATAGAGACTAGTTAATACAACACTACTACTGTCTTCTGACAGGGACATAGAGACTAGTTAATACAACACTACCATGTCATCTGACAGGGACATAGAGACTAGTTAATACAACACTACTACTGTCTTCTGACAGGGACATAGAGACTAGTTAATACAACACTACCATGTCATCTGACAGGGACATAGAGACTAGTTAATACAACACAACTACTGTCATCTGACAGGGACATAGAGACTAGTTAATACAACACTACTACTGTCTTCTGACAGGGACATAGAGACTAGTTAATACAACACTACTACTGTCTTCTGACAGGGACATAGAGACTAGTTAATACAACACTACTACTGTCTTCTGACAGGGACATAGAGACTAGTTAATACAACACTACTACTGTCTTCTGACAGGGACATAGAGACTAGTTAATACAACACTACTACTGTCTTCTGACAGGGACATAGAGACTAGTTAATACAACACTACCATGTCATCTGACAGGGACATAGAGACTAGTTAATACAACACTACCATGTCATCTGACAGGGACATAGAGACTAGTTAATACAACACTACCATGTCATCTGACAGGGACATAGAGACTAGTTAATACAACACTACTACTGTCTTCTGACAGGGACATAGAGACTAGTTAATACAACACTACTACTGTCTTCTGACAGGGACATAGAGACTAGTTAATACAACACTACTACTGTCTTCTGACAGGGACATAGAGACTAGTTAATACAACACTACTACTGTCTTCTGACAGGGACATAGAGACTAGTTAATACAACACTACTACTGTCTTCTGACAGGGACATAGAGACTAGTTAATACAACACTACCATGTCATCTGACAGGGACATAGAGACTAGTTAATACAACACTACCATGTCATCTGACAGGGACATAGAGACTAGTTAATACAACACTACCATGTCATCTGACAGGGACATAGAGACTAGTTAATACAACACTACTACTGTCTTCTGACAGGGACATAGAGACTAGTTAATACAACACTACTACTGTCTTCTGACAGGGACATAGAGACTAGTTAATACAACACTACTACTGTCTTCTGACAGGGACATAGAGACTAGTTAATACAACACTACCATGTCATCTGACAGGGACATAGAGACTAGTTAATACAACACTACTACTGTCTTCTGACAGGGACATAGAGACTAGTTAATACAACACTACTACTGTCTTCTGACAGGGACATAGAGACTAGTTAATACAACACTACTACTGTCTTCTGACAGGGACATAGATTCTAGTTAATACAACACAACTACTGTCATCTGACAGGGACATAGAGACTAGTTAATACAACACTACTACTGTCTTCTGACAGGGACATAGAGACTAGTTAATACAACACAACTACTGTCTTCTGAAAGGGACATAGAGACTAGTTAATACAACACTACTACTGTCTTCTGACAGGGACATAGAGACTAGTTAATACAACACTACTACTGTCTTCTGACAGGGACATAGAGACTAGTTAATACAAGATGGGTATTTGGTTCCGACAGTCCGATTGACCTATAATGTGGCAGTGCTTCTTCATTCATGTGGTCTCTTCCACCGCTGTCTTTTCCTGGTCCAGTTTGGTGCGAGAGGCTCCATCTCTCATTCAGCTGCACTTCTCCCTCGCTAAAAGCCTGCCTGGCCCTCGGCAGCTGGGCTGGAGAGGGAGGCCATTTGGGCTCATAAAAGATTAATCTGCCCAGAGCTCCCCCTGCTCAGGAAAACGACTTCCCATCTCAGAGTTTTTAAACACTAACCTATGCTAAGATAGTGTAAAGAGGAACAGAACAGAACAGGAGTGACTGGGGTTATCATAGTGACTGGAGGTTATTATAGTGACTGGGGTTTATTATAGTGACTGCGGTTATTATAGTGACTGGGGTTATTACATTGACTGGGGTTATTATAGTGACTGGGGGTTATTATACTGGCCGGGGTTATTATAGCGACAATGGGTTATTATAGTAGCTGGGGGTTATTATAGTGGCAGGGGGTTATTATAGTGGCTGGGGGTTATTATAGTGGCTGGGGGTTATTATAGTGGCTGGGGTTTATTATACTGGCGGGGTTATTATAGCTACAAT
>NW_025748031.1:15000-41604 GCF_021184085.1 Oncorhynchus gorbuscha | reverse complement strand
GTTGTGTGTCTGCACCAGCCAGAACTGTTTCCTGTTGTGTGTCTGCACCAGACAGAACTGTTTCCTGTTGTGTGTCTGCACCAGACAGAACTGTTTCGGTCGTGCGTGTTGTTATTTTTGTTATTGCTGTGCTCATTTAATAAATACGGAAACATAACACGCTGCACCTTGTTCCTCTCCTTCTAACAGCCGTTACAACACCTTAATGATGCAGTGAATGAACTGAGAGAGAAAGCATGCAGTGCTCTACGCCATTAAAAAACTCATTCAAATTCAAATTGAAAATTTGGCTCAAACTAATTGAATTTGTCATTGACCCAATTGCACTTTATGGCAGCGAGGTGTGCGGTCCACTTGCCAAACAAGATCTCTGCAAATGGGACAAACACCCCATTGAAACCCTGCATGCAGAGTTCTGTAAGATTATCCTACATGTCCAGAGGAAAACTACAAACAATGTATGCAGGGCAGAATTAGACCAATATCCACTAATAATAAACACTCAAAGAAGACCAATTAAGTTTTGGAAACATCTAAAATACAATGACCCCCTCTCATATCACTACCAAGCCCTGCAATGCCAAGAGCTGAGCAAAGAAAAGCTGGCCCTGGAAAAGCTGGTCCTGGAACTGAGTTCACAAACCTGTTCTACTAACACACTGAAGCCTCAGGACCAGAACATCCAATCAATAGGAATAAACCAAATTACAACACAGTCAAAACAAAACTATATTGCTTATTGGGAAACACAAACACAAACACAAAGCAAAATGCAGTGCTATCTGGCCCTAAATTTACAGCACACTGTGGCTAAATATTTGACCATGGTTACTGATCAAAACCTTAAAAAAACCTTGACAAAGTACAGGCTCAGTGAGCACAGCCTTGTCATTGAGAAGGGTAGACACAGGAAAACCTGGCTCCCTGTAGAGGAAAGGATGTGCAACCACTGCACCACAGCAGAACCTGAGACAGAGCTGCATTTCCTGACAAAATGTCAAAAATATAAAACAATTAGAGAGTGTAATTTCCCTAAATTTGAAACCCTTATTCAAGGTTTGAAAGACCTCTCTGATGAGAATAGTCTACCCATCCTGTTGGGGGAGAACGCAGAGAGCTGTGGGTTGGCAGCGCACTACATTGCTGCCTGCCATAAGATGAGGGACCGTGTCTGACAGACCAATCAACCTGCACATGTCCTCTATGATTATTGGTATTGGTCAATGTCTGGTTATTGTTGTTACTGTTGTTCCGTTGACAATATTGATTATTATTATTAATTATGTTAATATTGTAAATCTCCAAAGTAAGCTTTGGCAGTATGTACATTGTTACGTCATGCCAATAAAGCAAATATAATTGAATTGAGAGAGAGTCTGTCACTGCCTGTCACTGCCTGCGGACAGCATTTGGTAAGCTAACAGACACACACAAACTAATCTCCTCCCTGCTCTGTTTTCAGCCATGTTAGCGATGTGGGTGGACACAGAAGTTAACCCAGCAATCTCAGTTCAAACATTCCACACATTATTCTTCCCTCCATTCAAGAACACTTTGGTATAAAGAACACACAGACAGGCTTTCATTTAAGTGATGTTTATTATCAATGTTATGGATGAACGTTTGTTTCTGTTCCTCTCTCTCCGTCTCTGTAGCTTCCGGGTGTGCTGGAATAAGGACCTGAGCTGGCAATCGGGCTGGCTATGTAGTGCCTGTCCCAAATTGCCCGTTCGTGTGAACGGGTGTATTGGAAGAAACCGTGTTGGTAGCAGTGGGGTCTGTGTGTGTGTGATGGCACAGAGAGTGTGTGTGTGTTGAGGGCAGCTGTCCGGAGCTAACGGCCCATCTGTGAGGAGCAGCACTGCCAGGCCTCTAATCAGGCAATCCATCACCTTTCTACCTGCCACCTTCTATTACCCTGTGGAACACTCTACACACACACACACACGCACACACACACACAGGTATCACGAATAAACACAGCAAACACACCCGCTGGGTGAAAAGGGTCCATATCAGGGGACATCTTTACCTGACATGTGTTTGATACTCCAGAGAACACAGACCACGTCCTGACATGTGTTTGATACTCCAGAGAACACAGACCACGTCCTGACATGTGTTTGATACTCAGAGAACACAGACCACGTCCTGACATGTGTTTGATACTCCAGAGAACACAGACCACGTCCTGACACGTGTTTGATACACCAGAGAACACAGACCACGTCCTGACACGTGTTTGATACTCCAGAGAACACAGACCACGTCCTGACATGTGTTTGATACTCCAGAGAACACAGACCACGTCCTGACATGTGTTTGATACTCCAGAGAACACAGACCACGTCCTGACATGTGTTTGATACTCCAGAGAACACAGACCATGTCCTGACATGTGTTTGATACTCCAGAGAACACAGACCACGTCCTGACACGTGTTTGATACTCCAGAGAACACAGACCACGTCCTGACACGTGTTTGATACTCCAGAGAACACAGACCACGTCCTGACACGTGTTTGATACTCCAGAGAACACAGACCACGTCCTGACACGTGTTTGATACTCCAGAGAACACAGACCACGTCCTGACACGTGTTTGATACTCCAGAGAACACAGACCACGTCCTGACACGTGTTTGATACTCCAGAGAACACAGACCACGTCCTGACATGTGTTTGATACTCCAGAGAACACAGACCACGTCCTGACATGTGTTTGATACTCCAGAGAACACAGACCACGTCCTGACATGTGTTTGATACTCCAGAGAACACAGACCACGTCCTGACATGTGTTTGATACTCCAGAGAACACAGACCACGTCCTGACATGTGTTTGATACTCCAGAGAACACAGACCACGTCCTGACATGTGTTTGATACTCCAGAGAACACAGACCACGTCCTGACATGTGTTTGATACTCCAGAGAACACAGACCACGTCCTGACATGTGTTTGATACTCCAGAGAACACAGACCACGTCCTGACACGTGTTTGATACTCCAGAGAACACAGACCACGTCCTGACACGTGTTTGATACTCCAGAGAACACAGACCACGTCCTGACATGTGTTTGATACTCCAGAGAACACAGACCACGTCCTGACACGTGTTTGATACTCCAGAGAACACAGACCACGTCCTGACACGTGTTTGATACTCCAGAGAACACAGACCACGTCCTGACACGTGTTTGATACTCCAGAGAACACAGACCACGTCCTGACACGTGTTTGATACTCCAGAGAACACAGACCACGTCCTGACATGTGTTTGATACTCCAGAGAACACAGACCACGTCCTGACATGTGTTTGATACTCCAGAGAACACAGACCACGTCCTGACATGTGTTTGATACTCCAGAGAACACAGACCACGTCCTGACATGTGTTTGATACTCCAGAGAACACAGACCACGTCCTGACACACAGACCACGTCCTGACATGTGTTTGATACTCCAGAGAACACAGACCACGTCCTGACATGTGTTTGATACTCCAGAGAACACAGACCACGTCCTGACATGTGTTTGATACTCCAGAGAACACAGACCACGTCCTGACATGTGTTTGATACTCCAGAGAACACAGACCACGTCCTGACATGTGTTTGATACTCCAGAGAACACAGACCACGTCCTGACATGTGTTTGATACTCCAGAGAACACCAGACCACGACCACGTCCCTGACATGTGTTTGATACTCCAGAGAACACAGACCACGTCCTGACATGTGTTTGATACTCCAGAGAACACAGACCACGTCCTGACATGTGTTTGATACTCCAGAGAACACAGACCACGTCCTGACATGTGTTTGATACTCCAGAGAACACAGACCACGTCCTGACATGTGTTTGATACTCCAGAGAACACAGACCACGTCCTGACATGTGTTTGATACTCCAGAGAACACAGACCACGTCCTGACATGTGTTTGATACTCCAGAGAACACAGACCACGTCCTGACATGTGTTTGATACTCCAGAGAACACAGACCACGTCCTGACATGTGTTTGATACTCAGAGAACACAGACCACGTCCTGACATGTGTTTGATACTCCAGAGAACACAGACCACGTCCTGACATGTGTTTGATACTCCAGAGAACACAGACCACGTCCTGACATGTGTTTGATACTCCAGAGAACACAGACCACGTCCTGACATGTGTTTGATACTCCAGAGAACACAGACCACGTCCTGACATGTGTTTGATACTCCAGAGAACACAGACCACGTCCTGACATGTGTTTGATACTCCAGAGAACACAGACCACGTCCTGACATGTGTTTGATACTCCAGAGAACACAGACCACGTCCTGACATGTGTTTGATACTCCAGAGAACACAGACCACGTCCTGACATGTGTTTGATACTCCAGAGAACACAGACCACGTCCTGACATGTGTTTGATACTCCAGAGAACACAGACCACGTCCTGACATGTGTTTGATACTCCAGAGAACACAGACCACGTCCTGACATGTGTTTGATACTCCAGAGAACACAGACTGTTGACAGACCACGTCCTGACATGTGTTTGATACTCCAGAGAACACAGACCACGTCCTGACATGTGTTTGATACTCCAGAGAACACAGACCACGTCCTGACATGTGTTTGATACTCCAGAGAACACAGACCACGTCCTGACATGTGTTTGATACTCCAGAGAACACAGACCACGTCCTGACATGTGTTTGATACTCCAGAGAACACAGACCACGTCCTGACATGTGTTTGATACTCCAGAGAACACAGACCACGTCCTGACATGTGTTTGATACTCCAGAGAACACAGACCACGTCCTGACATGTGTTTGGTACTCCACAGACCACGTCCTGACATGTGTTTGATACTCCAGAGAACACAGACCACGTCCTGACATGTGTTTGATACTCCAGAGAACACAGACCACGTCCTGACATGTGTTTGATACTCCAGAGAACACAGACCACGTCCTGACATGTGTTTGATACTCAGAGAACACAGACCACGTCCTGACATGTGTTTGATACTCCAGAGAACACAGACCACGTCCTGACATGTGTTTGATACTCCAGAGAACACAGACCACGTCCTGACATGTGTTTGATACTCCAGAGAACACAGACCACGTCCTGACATGTGTTTGATACTCCAGAGAACACAGACCACGTCCTGACATGTGTTTGATACTCCAGAGAACACAGACCACGTCCTGACATGTGTTTGATACTCCAGAGAACACAGACCACGTCCTGACACGTGTTTGATACTCCAGAGAACACAGACCACGTCCTGACATGTGTTTGATACTCCAGAGAACACAGACCACGTCCTGACATGTGTTTGATACTCCAGAGAACACAGACCACGTCCTGACATGTGTTTGATACTCCAGAGAACACAGACCACGTCCTGACATGTGTTTGGTACTCCACAGACCACGTCCTGACATGTGTTTGATACTCCAGAGAACACAGACCACGTCCTGACATGTGTTTGATACTCCAGAGAACACAGACCACGTCCTGACATGTGTTTGATACTCCAGAGAACACAGACCACGTCCTGACATGTGTTTGATACTCCAGAGAACACAGACCACGTCCTGACATGTGTTTGATACTCCAGAGAACACAGACCACGTCCTGACATGTGTTTGATACTCCAGAGAACACAGACCACGTCCTGACATGTGTTTGGTACTCCACAGACCACGTCCTGACATGTGTTTGATACTCCAGAGAACACAGACCACGTCCTGACATGTGTTTGATACTCCAGAGAACACAGACCACGTCCTGACATGTGTTTGATACTCCAGAGAACACAGACCACGTCCTGACATGTGTTTGATACTCCAGAGAACACAGACCACGTCCTGACATGTGTTTGATACTCCACAGACCACGTCCTGACATGTGTTTGATACTCCAGAGAACACAGACCACGTCCTGACATGTGTTTGATACTCCAGAGAACACAGACCACGTCCTGACATGTGTTTGATACTCCAGAGAACACAGACCACGTCCTGACATGTGTTTGATACTCCAGAGAACACAGACCACGTCCTGACATGTGTTTGATACTCCAGAGAACACAGACCACGTCCTGACATGTGTTTGATACTCCAGAGAACACAGACCACGTCCTGACATGTGTTTGATACTCCAGAGAACACAGACCACGTCCTGACATGTGTTTGATACTCCAGAGAACACAGACCACGTCCTGACATGTGTTTGATACTCCAGAGAACACAGACCACGTCCTGACATGTGTTTGATACTCCAGAGAACACAGACCACGTCCTGACATGTGTTTGATACTCCAGAGAACACAGACCACGTCCTGACATGTGTTTGATACTCCACAGACCACGTCCTGACATGTGTTTGATACTCCAGAGAACACAGACCACGTCCTGACATGTGTTTGATACTCCAGAGAACACAGACCACGTCCTGACATGTGTTTGATACTCCACAGACCACGTCCTGACATGTGTTTGATACTCCACAGACCACGTCCTGACATGTGTTTGATACTCCAGAGAACACAGACCACGTCCTGACATGTGTTTGATACTCCAGAGAACACAGACCACGTCCTGACATGTGTTTGATACTCCAGAGAACACAGACCACGTCCTGACATGTGTTTGATACTCCAGAGAACAGACCACGTCCTGACATGTGTTTGATACTCCAGAGAACACAGACCACGTCCTGACATGTGTTTGATACTCCAGAGAACACAGACCACGTCCTGACATGTGTTTGATACTCCAGAGAACACAGACCACGTCCTGACATGTGTTTGATACTCCAGAGAACAGACCACGTCCTGACATGTGTTTGATACTCCAGAGAACACAGACCACGTCCTGACATGTGTTTGATACTCCAGAGAACAGACCACGTCCTGACATGTGTTTGATACTCCAGAGAACACAGACCACGTCCTGACATGTGTTTGATACTCCAGAGAACAGACCACGTCCTGACATGTGTTTGATACTCCAGAGAACACAGACCACGTCCTGACATGTGTTTGATACTCCAGAGAACACAGACCACGTCCTGACATGTGTTTGATACTCCAGAGAACACAGACCACGTCCTGACATGTGTTTGATACTCCAGAGAACACAGACCACGTCCTGACATGTGTTTGATACTCCAGAGAACACAGACCACGTCCTGACATGTGTTTGATACTCCAGAGAACACAGACCACGTCCTGACATGTGTTTGATACTCCAGAGAACAGACCACGTCCTGACATGTGTTTGATACTCCAGAGAACCAGACCACGTCCTGACATGTGTTTGATACTCCAGAGAACAGACCACGTCCTGACATGTGTTTGATACTCCAGAGAACACAGACCACGTCCTGACATGTGTTTGATACTCCAGAGAACAGACCACGTCCTGACATGTGTTTGATACTCCAGAGAACACAGACCACGTCCTGACATGTGTTTGATACTCCAGAGAACACAGACCACGTCCTGACATGTGTTTGATACTCCAGAGAACACAGACCACGTCCTGACATGTGTTTGATACTCCAGAGAACACAGACCACGTCCTGACATGTGTTTGATACTCCAGAGAACACAGACCACGTCCTGACATGTGTTTGATACTCCAGAGAACACAGACCACGTCCTGACATGTGTTTGATACTCCAGAGAACACAGACCACGTCCTGACATGTGTTTGATACTCCAGAGAACACAGACCACGTCCTGACATGTGTTTGATACTCCAGAGAACACAGACCACGTCCTGACATGTGTTTGATACTCCAGAGAACACAGACCACGTCCTGACATGTGTTTGATACTCCAGAGAACACAGACCACGTCCTGACATGTGTTTGATACTCCAGAGAACCAGACGTCCTGACATGTGTTTGATACTCCAGAGAACACAGACCACGTCCTGACATGTGTTTGATACTCCACAGACCACGTCCTGACATGTGTTTGATACTCCACAGACCACGTCCTGACATGTGTTTGATACTCCAGAGAACACAGACCACGTCCTGACATGTGTTTGATACTCCAGAGAACAGACCACGTCCTGACATGTGTTTGATACTCCAGAGAACACAGACCACGTCCTGACATGTGTTTGATACTCCAGAGAACACAGACCACGTCCTGACATGTGTTTGATACTCCAGAGAACACAGACCACGTCCTGACATGTGTTTGATACTCCAGAGAACACAGACCACGTCCTGACATGTGTTTGATACTCCAGAGAACAGACCACGTCCTGACATGTGTTTGATACTCCAGAGAACAGACCACGTCCTGACATGTGTTTGATACTCCAGAGAACACAGACCACGTCCTGACATGTGTTTGATACTCCAGAGAACAGACCACGTCCTGACATGTGTTTGATACTCCAGAGAACACAGACCACGTCCTGACATGTGTTTGATACTCCAGAGAACCACAGACCACGTCCTGACATGTGTTTGATACTCCACAGACCACGTCCTGACATGTGTTTGATACTCCAGAGAACAGACCACGTCCTGACATGTGTTTGATACTCCAGAGAACACAGACCACGTCCTGACATGTGTTTGATACTCCAGAGAACACAGACCACGTCCTGACATGTGTTTGATACTCCAGAGAACACAGACCACGTCCTGACATGTGTTTGATACTCCAGAGAACACAGACCACGTCCTGACATGTGTTTGATACTCTACAGACCACGTCCTGACATGTGTTTGATACTCCAGAGAACACAGACCACGTCCTGACATGTGTTTGATACTCCAGAGAACACAGACCACGTCCTGACATGTGTTTGATACTCCACAGACCACGTCCTGACATGTGTTTGATACTCCACAGACCACGTCCTGACATGTGTTTGATACTCCAGAGAACACAGACCACGTCCTGACATGTGTTTGATACTCCAGAGAACACAGACCACGTCCTGACATGTGTTTGATACTCCAGAGAACACAGACCACGTCCTGACATGTGTTTGATACTCCAGAGAACACAGACCACGTCCTGACATGTGTTTGATACTCCAGAGAACACAGACCACGTCCTGACATGTGTTTGATACTCCAGAGAACACAGACCACGTCCTGACATGTGTTTGATACTCCAGAGAACACAGACCACGTCCTGACATGTGTTTGATACTCCACAGACCACGTCCTGACATGTGTTTGATACTCCAGAGAACACAGACCACGTCCTGACATGTGTTTGATACTCCAGAGAACACAGACCACGTCCTGACATGTGTTTGATACTCCACAGACCACGTCCTGACATGTGTTTGATACTCCAGAGAACACAGACCACGTCCTGACATGTGTTTGATACTCCAGAGAACACAGACCACGTCCTGACATGTGTTTGATACTCCACAGACCACGTCCTGACATGTGTTTGATACTCCACAGACCACGTCCTGACATGTGTTTGATACTCCACAGACCACGTCCTGACATGTGTTTGATACTCCACAGACCACGTCCTGACATGTGTTTGATACTCCACAGACCACGTCCTGACATGTGTTTGATACTCCACAGACCACGTCCTGACATGTGTTTGATACTCCACAGACCACGTCCTGACATGTGTTTGATACTCCACAGACCACGTCCTGACATGTGTTTGATACTCCACAGACCACGTCCTGACATGTGTTTGATACTCCACAGACCACGTCCTGACATGTGTTTGATACTCCACAGACCACGTCCTGACATGTGTTTGATACTCCACAGACCTCCACGACCTGACATGTGTTTGATACTCCACAGACCACGTCCTGACATGTGTTTGATACTCCACAGACCACGTCCTGACATGTGTTTGATACTCCAGAGAACACAGACCACGTCCTGACATGTGTTTGATACTCCACAGACCACGTCCTGACATGTGTTTGATACTCCAGAGAACACAGACCACGTCCTGACATGTGTTTGATACTCCACAGACCACGTCCTGACATGTGTTTGATACTCCACAGACCACGTCCTGACATGTGTTTGATACTCCAGAGAACAGACCACACAGACCACGTCCTGACATGTGTTTGATACTCCACAGACCACGTCCTGACATGTGTTTGATACTCCACAGACCACGTCCTGACATGTGTTTGATACTCCACAGACCACGTCCTGACATGTGTTTGATACTCCACAGACCACGTCCTGACATGTGTTTGATACTCCACAGACCACGTCCTGACATGTGTTTGATACTCCAGAGAACACAGACCACGTCCTGACATGTGTTTGATACTCCAGAGAACACAGACCACGTCCTGACATGTGTTTGATACTCCACAGACCACGTCCTGACATGTGTTTGATACTCCACAGACCACGTCCTGACATGTGTTTGATACTCCACAGACCACGTCCTGACATGTGTTTGATACTCCAGAGAACACAGACCACGTCCTGACATGTGTTTGATACTCCACAGACCACGTCCTGACATGTGTTTGATACTCCACAGACCACGTCCTGACATGTGTTTGATACTCCACAGACCACGTCCTGACATGTGTTTGATACTCCACAGACCACGTCCTGACATGTGTTTGATACTCCACAGACCACGTCCTGACATGTGTTTGATACTCCACAGACCACGTCCTGACATGTGTTTGATACTCCACAGACCACGTCCTGACATGTGTTTGATACTCCACAGACCACGTCCTGACATGTGTTTGATACTCCACAGACCACGTCCTGACATGTGTTTGATACTCCACAGACCACGTCCTGACATGTGTTTGATACTCCACAGACCACGTCCTGACATGTGTTTGATACTCCACAGACCACGTCCTGACATGTGTTTGATACTCCACAGACCACGTCCTGACATGTGTTTGATACTCCACAGACCACGTCCTGACATGTGTTTGATACTCCACAGACCACGTCCTGACATGTGTTTGATACTCCACAGACCACGTCCTGACATGTGTTTGATACTCCACAGACCACGTCCTGACATGTGTTTGATACTCCACAGACCACGTCCTGACATGTGTTTGATACTCCACAGACCACGTCCTGACATGTGTTTGATACTCCACAGACCACGTCCTGACATGTGTTTGATACTCCAGAGAACACAGACCACGTCCTGACATGTGTTTGATACTCCACAGACCACGTCCTGACATGTGTTTGATACTCCACAGACCACGTCCTGACATGTGTTTGATACTCCACAGACCACGTCCTGACATGTGTTTGATACTCCACAGACCACGTCCTGACATGTGTTTGATACTCCACAGACCACGTCCTGACATGTGTTTGATACTCCACAGACCACGTCCTGACATGTGTTTGATACTCCACAGACCACGTCCTGACATGTGTTTGATACTCCACAGACCACGTCCTGACATGTGTTTGATACTCCACAGACCACGTCCTGACATGTGTTTGATACTCCACAGACCACGTCCTGACATGTGTTTGATACTCCACAGACCACGTCCTGACATGTGTTTGATACTCCACAGACCACGTCCTGACATGTGTTTGATACTCCACAGACCACGTCCTGACATGTGTTTGATACTCCACAGACCACGTCCTGACATGTGTTTGATACTCCACAGACCACGTCCTGACATGTGTTTGATACTCCACACAGACCACGTCCTGACATGTGTTTGATACTCCAGACCACGTCCTGACATGTGTTTGATACTCCACAGACCACGTCCTGACATGTGTTTGATACTCCAGAGAACACAGACCACGTCCTGACATGTGTTTGATACTCCACAGACCACGTCCTGACATGTGTTTGATACTCCACAGACCACGTCCTGACATGTGTTTGATACTCCAGAGAACACAGACCACGTCCTGACATGTGTTTGATACTCCACAGACCACGTCCTGACATGTGTTTGATACTCCACATCCTGACATGTGTTTGATACTCCACAGACCACGTCCTGACATGTGTTTGATACTCCAGAGAACACAGACCACGTCCTGACATGTGTTTGATACTCCACAGACCACGTCCTGACATGTGTTTGATACTCCACAGACCACGTCCTGACATGTGTTTGATACTCCAGACCACAGACATGTGTTTGATACTCCACAGACCACGTCCTGACATGTGTTTGATACTCCAGAGAACACAGACCACGTCCTGACATGTGTTTGATACTCCACAGACCACGTCCTGACATGTGTTTGATACTCCACAGACCACGTCCTGACATGTGTTTGATACTCCACAGACCACGTCCTGACATGTGTTTGATACTCCACAGACCACGTCCTGACATGTGTTTGATACTCCATCCTGACATGTGTTTGATACTCCACAGACCACGTCCTGACATGTGTTTGATACTCCACAGACCACGTCCTGACATGTGTTTGATACTCCACAGACCACGTCCTGACATGTGTTTGATACTCCACAGACCACGTCCTGACATGTGTTTGATACTCCACAGACCACGTCCTGACATGTGTTTGATACTCCACAGACCACGTCCTGACATGTGTTTGATACTCCACAGACCACGTCCTGACATGTGTTTGATACTCCACAGACCACGTCCTGACATGTGTTTGATACTCCACAGACCACGTCCTGACATGTGTTTGATACTCCACAGACCACGTCCTGACATGTGTTTGATACTCCACAGACCACGTCCTGACATGTGTTTGATACTCCACAGACCACGTCCTGACATGTGTTTGATACTCCACAGACCACGTCCTGACATGTGTTTGATACTCCACAGACCACGTCCTGACATGTGTTTGATACTCCACAGACCACGTCCTGACATGTGTTTGGTACTCCACAGACCACGTCCTGACATGTGTTTGGTACTCCACAGACCACGTCCTGACATGTGTTTGGTACTCCACAGACCACGTCCTGACATGTGTTTGGTACTCCACAGACCACGTCCTGACATGTGTTTGGTACTCCACAGACCACGTCCTGACATGTGTTTGATACTCCACAGACCACGTCCTGACATGTGTTTGATACTCCACAGACCACGTCCTGACATGTGTTTGATACTCCACAGACCACGTCCTGACATGTGTTTGGTACTCCACAGACCACGTCCTGACATGTGTTTGGTACTCCACAGACCACGTCCTGACATGTGTTTGGTACTCCACAGACCACGTCCTGACATGTGTTTGATACTCCACAGACCACGTCCTGACATGTGTTTGATACTCCACAGACCACGTCCTGACATGTGTTTGATACTCCACAGACCACGTCCTGACATGTGTTTGATACTCCACAGACCACGTCCTGACATGTGTTTGATACTCCACAGACCACGTCCTGACATGTGTTTGATACTCCACAGACCACGTCCTGACATGTGTTTGATACTCCACAGACCACGTCCTGACATGTGTTTGATACTCCACAGACCACGTCCTGACATGTGTTTGATACTCCACAGACCACGTCCTGACATGTGTTTGATACTCCACAGACCACGTCCTGACATGTGTTTGATACTCCACAGACCACGTCCTGACATGTGTTTGGTACTCCACAGACCACGTCCTGACATGTGTTTGATACTCCACAGACCACGTCCTGACATGTGTTTGATACTCCACAGACCACGTCCTGACATGTGTTTGATACTCCACAGACCACGTCCTGACATGTGTTTGATACTCCACAGACCACGTCCTGACATGTGTTTGATACTCCACAGACCACGTCCTGACATGTGTTTGATACTCCACAGACCACGTCCTGACATGTGTTTGATACTCCACAGACCACGTCCTGACATGTGTTTGATACTCCACAGACCACGTCCTGACATGTGTTTGATACTCCACAGACCACGTCCTGACATGTGTTTGATACTCCACAGACCACGTCCTGACATGTGTTTGATACTCCACAGACCACGTCCTGACATGTGTTTGATACTCCACAGACCACGTCCTGACATGTGTTTGATACTCCACAGACCACGTCCTGACATGTGTTTGATACTCCACAGACCACGTCCTGACATGTGTTTGATACTCCACAGACCACGTCCTGACATGTGTTTGATACTCCACAGACCACGTCCTGACATGTGTTTGATACTCCACAGACCACGTCCTGACATGTGTTTGATACTCCACAGACCACGTCCTGACATGTGTTTGATACTCCACAGACCACGTCCTGACATGTGTTTGATACTCCACAGACCACGTCCTGACATGTGTTTGATACTCCACAGACCACGTCCTGACATGTGTTTGGTACTCCACAGACCACGTCCTGACATGTGTTTGATACTCCACAGACCACGTCCTGACATGTGTTTGATACTCCACAGACCACGTCCTGACATGTGTTTGGTACTCCACAGACCACGTCCTGACATGTGTTTGGTACTCCACAGACCACGTCCTGACATGTGTTTGATACTCCACAGACCACGTCCTGACATGTGTTTGATACTCCACAGACCACGTCCTGACATGTGTTTGATACTCCACAGACCACGTCCTGACATGTGTTTGATACTCCACAGACCACGTCCTGACATGTGTTTGGTACTCCACAGACCACGTCCTGACATGTGTTTGGTACTCCACAGACCACGTCCTGACATGTGTTTGATACTCCACAGACCACGTCCTGACATGTGTTTGGTACTCCACAGACCACGTCCTGACATGTGTTTGATACTCCACAGACCACGTCCTGACATGTGTTTGGTACTCCACAGACCACGTCCTGACATGTGTTTGGTACTCCACAGACCACGTCCTGACATGTGTTTGATACTCCACAGACCACGTCCTGACATGTGTTTGATACTCCACAGACCACGTCCTGACATGTGTTTGATACTCCACAGACCACGTCCTGACATGTGTTTGATACTCCACAGACCACGTCCTGACATGTGTTTGATACTCCACAGACCACGTCCTGACATGTGTTTGATACTCCACAGACCACGTCCTGACATGTGTTTGATACTCCACAGACCACGTCCTGACATGTGTTTGATACTCCACAGACCACGTCCTGACATGTGTTTGATACTCCACAGACCACGTCCTGACATGTGTTTGATACTCCACAGACCACGTCCTGACATGTGTTTGATACTCCACAGACCACGTCCTGACATGTGTTTGATACTCCACAGACCACGTCCTGACATGTGTTTGATACTCCACAGACCACGTCCTGACATGTGTTTGATACTCCACAGACCACGTCCTGACATGTGTTTGATACTCCACAGACCACGTCCTGACATGTGTTTGATACTCCACAGACCACGTCCTGACATGTGTTTGATACTCCACAGACCACGTCCTGACATGTGTTTGATACTCCACAGACCACGTCCTGACATGTGTTTGATACTCCACAGACCACGTCCTGACATGTGTTTGGTACTCCACAGACCACGTCCTGACATGTGTTTGATACTCCACAGACCACGTCCTGACATGTGTTTGATACTCCACAGACCACGTCCTGACATGTGTTTGATACTCCACAGACCACGTCCTGACATGTGTTTGGTACTCCACAGACCACGTCCTGACATGTGTTTGGTACTCCACAGACCACGTCCTGACATGTGTTTGGTACTCCACAGACCACGTCCTGACATGTGTTTGGTACTCCACAGACCACGTCCTGACATGTGTTTGATACTCCACAGACCACGTCCTGACATGTGTTTGATACTCCACAGACCACGTCCTGACATGTGTTTGATACTCCACAGACCACGTCCTGACATGTGTTTGGTACTCCACAGACCACGTCCTGACATGTGTTTGATACTCCACAGACCACGTCTGACATGTGTTTGATACTCCACAGACCACGTCCTGACATGTGTTTGATACTCCACAGACCACGTCCTGACATGTGTTTGGTACTCCACAGACCACGTCCTGACATGTGTTTGATACTCCACAGACCACGTCCTGACATGTGTTTGATACTCCACAGACCACGTCCTGACATGTGTTTGATACTCCACAGACCACGTCCTGACATGTGTTTGGTACTCCACAGACCACGTCCTGACATGTGTTTGATACTCCACAGACCACGTCCTGACATGTGTTTGATACTCCACAGACCACGTCCTGACATGTGTTTGATACTCCACAGACCACGTCCTGACATGTGTTTGATACTCCACAGACCACGTCCTGACATGTGTTTGATACTCCACAGACCACGTCCTGACATGTGTTTGATACTCCACAGACCACGTCCTGACATGTGTTTGATACTCCACAGACCACGTCCTGACATGTGTTTGATACTCCACAGACCACGTCCTGACATGTGTTTGATACTCCACAGACCACGTCCTGACATGTGTTTGATACTCCACAGACCACGTCCTGACATGTGTTTGATACTCCACAGACCACGTCCTGACATGTGTTTGATACTCCACAGACCACGTCCTGACATGTGTTTGGTACTCCACAGACCACGTCCTGACATGTGTTTGGTACTCCACAGACCACGTCCTGACATGTGTTTGGTACTCCACAGACCACGTCCTGACATGTGTTTGATACTCCACAGACCACGTCCTGACATGTGTTTGATACTCCACAGACCACGTCCTGACATGTGTTTGATACTCCACAGACCACGTCCTGACATGTGTTTGGTACTCCACAGACCACGTCCTGACATGTGTTTGATACTCCACAGACCACGTCCTGACATGTGTTTGATACTCCACAGACCACGTCCTGACATGTGTTTGATACTCCACAGACCACGTCCTGACATGTGTTTGATACTCCACAGACCACGTCCTGACATGTGTTTGGTACTCCACAGACCACGTCCTGACATGTGTTTGATACTCCACAGACCACGTCCTGACATGTGTTTGATACTCCACAGACCACGTCCTGACATGTGTTTGATACTCCACAGACCACGTCCTGACATGTGTTTGGTACTCCACAGACCACGTCCTGACATGTGTTTGGTACTCCACAGACCACGTCCTGACATGTGTTTGATACTCCACAGACCACGTCCTGACATGTGTTTGATACTCCACAGACCACGTCCTGACATGTGTTTGATACTCCACAGACCACGTCCTGACATGTGTTTGGTACTCCACAGACCACGTCCTGACATGTGTTTGATACTCCACAGACCACGTCCTGACATGTGTTTGGTACTCCACAGACCACGTCCTGACATGTGTTTGATACTCCACAGACCACGTCCTGACATGTGTTTGATACTCCACAGACCACGTCCTGACATGTGTTTGATACTCCACAGACCACGTCCTGACATGTGTTTGGTACTCCACAGACCACGTCCTGACATGTGTTTGATACTCCACAGACCACGTCCTGACATGTGTTTGATACTCCACAGACCACGTCCTGACATGTGTTTGATACTCCACAGACCACGTCCTGACATGTGTTTGGTACTCCACAGACCACGTCCTGACATGTGTTTGATACTCCACAGACCACGTCCTGACATGTGTTTGATACTCCACAGACCACGTCCTGACATGTGTTTGATACTCCACAGACCACGTCCTGACATGTGTTTGATACTCCACAGACCACGTCCTGACATGTGTTTGATACTCCACAGACCACGTCCTGACATGTGTTTGATACTCCACAGACCACGTCCTGACATGTGTTTGGTACTCCACAGACCACGTCCTGACATGTGTTTGATACTCCACAGACCACGTCCTGACATGTGTTTGGTACTCCACAGACCACGTCCTGACATGTGTTTGATACTCCACAGACCACGTCCTGACATGTGTTTGATACTCCACAGACCACGTCCTGACATGTGTTTGGTACTCCACAGACCACGTCCTGACATGTGTTTGATACTCCACAGACCACGTCCTGACATGTGTTTGATACTCCACAGACCACGTCCTGACATGTGTTTGATACTCCACAGACCACGTCCTGACATGTGTTTGATACTCCACAGACCACGTCCTGACATGTGTTTGATACTCCACAGACCACGTCCTGACATGTGTTTGGTACTCCACAGACCACGTCCTGACATGTGTTTGGTACTCCACAGACCACGTCCTGACATGTGTTTGGTACTCCACAGACCACGTCCTGACATGTGTTTGGTACTCCACAGACCACGTCCTGACATGTGTTTGGTACTCCACAGACCACGTCCTGACATGTGTTTGATACTCCACAGACCACGTCCTGACATGTGTTTGATACTCCACAGACCACGTCCTGACATGTGTTTGGTACTCCACAGACCACGTCCTGACATGTGTTTGGTACTCCACAGACCACGTCCTGACATGTGTTTGGTACTCCACAGACCACGTCCTGACATGTGTTTGGTACTCCACAGACCACGTCCTGACATGTGTTTGGTACTCCACAGACCACGTCCTGACATGTGTTTGGTACTCCACAGACCACGTCCTGACATGTGTTTGATACTCCACAGACCACGTCCTGACATGTGTTTGATACTCCACAGACCACGTCCTGACATGTGTTTGGTACTCCACAGACCACGTCCTGACATGTGTTTGGTACTCCACAGACCACGTCCTGACATGTGTTTGGTACTCCACAGACCACGTCCTGACATGTGTTTGGTACTCCACAGACCACGTCCTGACATGTGTTTGGTACTCCACAGACCACGTCCTGACATGTGTTTGGTACTCCACAGACCACGTCCTGACATGTGTTTGGTACTCCACAGACCACGTCCTGACATGTGTTTGGTACTCCACAGACCACGTCCTGACATGTGTTTGATACTCCACAGACCACGTCCTGACATGTGTTTGATACTCCACAGACCACGTCCTGACATGTGTTTGATACTCCACAGACCACGTCCTGACATGTGTTTGATACTCCACAGACCACGTCCTGACATGTGTTTGATACTCCACAGACCACGTCCTGACATGTGTTTGGTACTCCACAGACCACGTCCTGACATGTGTTTGATACTCCACAGACCACGTCCTGACATGTGTTTGGTACTCCACAGACCACGTCCTGACATGTGTTTGATACTCCACAGACCACGTCCTGACATGTGTTTGGTACTCCACAGACCACGTCCTGACATGTGTTTGATACTCCACAGACCACGTCCTGACATGTGTTTGATACTCCACAGACCACGTCCTGACATGTGTTTGGTACTCCACAGACCACGTCCTGACATGTGTTTGATACTCCACAGACCACGTCCTGACATGTGTTTGGTACTCCACAGACCAAGTCCTGACATGTGTTTGATACTCCACAGACCACATCCAAGGCTATTTGGACTTTTGTGGATTTGCATCATATCCTGACAAATTGAGTTTCCAGATATGTCCTTTAGACATATGATATTGGGATTTCTCTGAATGAGACACATGGACATTTCCTAGGGCCTGATGTGGACTCATTCAACATCCTGTGATATGTGACATCCCATTTCCTCACTTCGTGTCGACAAATACTGACTGTAAACGTCATATATGTGTGTTTTCTCAGCACATTCAAGACAATAAACTATATTGATTCCAGAGGTCTATATCCGGATCTTGAAATTATTTTTTATTGAGTTTTCAGCAAATGCTCAATAATTAGACATACATTAAATCCATATTTTCCTTTCATGCCCAAATCATTTTGGGACTCCCTCCAGATATCATACATGGTATGGCCGGATATTGACTCATTTGATTTCCTGAGATCGGCCTCTGTGGACATCTTATTTTCTCTATATGATGCCAAATACTGCCAGTAGGCCTACAGAGTACATTGTCTCAGCACATACTATGCAGAATGCTCTTGTCTGAGGTCCATATCAGGATCTTCAGAAGCTTTCTGATGCCATTTGGTTTCTGAGGAAATGCTCAATAATTTAACAAATATTAAATCCATGTCATTCTTTCAGACACCAGCTATAGTTGTTGTATCATCTCTGGATAACTGGAAGATAAAATCACTGTAACTGGTAGCCAAGCAACAAGAATCACATATTTTCTGCTGTGGAGTTCCAACTGTCTTTTGTTTATTTGGGCGCCACAAATTACTGATAAACAGTGTGTGGTCAAACTGACAACTTCCACTCCTTCTACTCCACTGATCTCTGTCTCTATCCACTCCTTACTGATCTCTGTCTCTATCCACTCCTTACTGATCTCTGTCTCTATCCACTCCTTACTGATCTCTGTCTCCATCCACTCCTTACTGATCTCTGTCTCTATCCACTCCTTACTGATCTCTGTCTCTATCCACTCCTTACTGATCTCTGTCTCTATCCACTCCTTACTGATCTCTGTCTCTATCCACTCCTTACTGATCTCTGTCTCCATCCACTCCTTACTGATCTCTGTCTCTATCCACTCCTTACTGATCTCTGTCTCTATCCACTCCTTACTGATCTCTGTCTCCATCCACTCCTTACTGATCTCTGTCTCTATCCACTCCTTACTGATCTCTGTCTCTATCCACTCCTTACTGATCTCTGTCTCTATCCACTCCTTACTGATCTCTGTCTCTATCCACTCCTTACTGATCTCTGTCTCTATCCACTCCTTACTGATCTCTGTCTCTATCCACTCCTTACTGATCTCTGTCTCTATCCACTCCTTACTGATCTCTGTCTCTATCCACTCCTTACTGATCTCTGTCTCCATCCACTCCTTACTGATCTCTGTCTCCATCCACTCCTTACTGATCTCTGTCTACATCCACTCCTTACTGATCTCTGTCTCTATCCACTCCTTACTGATCTCTGTCTCTATCCACTCCTTACTGATCTCTGTCTCTATCCACTCCTTACTGATCTCTGTCTCTATCCACTCCTTACTGATCTCTGTCTCCATCCACTCCTTACTGATCTCTGTCTCTATCCACTCCTTACTGATCTCTGTCTCTATCCACTCCTTACTGATCTCTGTCTCTATCCACTCCTTACTGATCTCTGTCTCTATCCTGACTCTGTCTCCATCCACTCCTTACTGATCTCTGTCTCTATCCACTCCTTACTGATCTCTGTCTCCATCCACTCCTTACTGATCTCTGTCTCTATCCACTCCTTACTGATCTCTGTCTCTATCCACTCCTTACTGATCTCTGTCTCTATCCACTCCTTACTGATCTCTGTCTCCATCCACTCCTTACTGATCTCTGTCTCTATCCACTCCTTACTGATCTCTGTCTCCATCCACTCCTTACTGATCTCTGTCTCTATCCACTCCTTACTGATCTCTGTCTCTATCCACTCCTTACTGATCTCTGTCTCTATCCACTCCTTACTGATCTCTGTCTCTATCCACTCCTTACTGATCTCTGTCTCTATCCACTCCTTACTGATCTCTGTCTCTATCCACTCCTTACTGATCTCTGTCTACATCCACTCCTTACTGATCTCTGTCTCTATCCACTCCTTACTGATCTCTGTCTCCATCCACTCCTTACTGATCTCTGTCTCTATCCACTCCTTACTGATCTCTGTCTCTATCCACTCCTTACTGATCTCTGTCTCTATCCACTCCTTACTGATCTCTGTCTCTATCCACTCCTTACTGATCTCTGTCTCCATCCACTCCTTACTGATCTCTGTCTCTATCCACTCCTTACTGATCTCTGTCTCTATCCACTCCTTACTGATCTCTGTCTCTATCCACTCCTTACTGATCTCTGTCTCTATCCACTCCTTACTGATCTCTGTCTCTATCCACTCCTTACTGATCTCTGTCTCTATCCACTCCTTACTGATCTCTGTCTCTATCCACTCCTTACTGATCTCTGTCTCTATCCACTCCTTACTGATCTCTGTCTCTATCCACTCCTTACTGATCTCTGTCTCTATCCACTCCTTACTGATCTCTGTCTCCATCCACTCCTTACTGATCTCTGTCTCTATCCACTCCTTACTGATCTCTGTCTCTATCCACTCCTTACTGATCTCTGTCTCTATCCACTCCTTACTGATCTCTGTCTACATCCACTCCTTACTGATCTCTGTCTCTATCCACTCCTTACTGATCTCTGTCTCTATCCACTCCTTACTGATCTCTGTCTCTATCCACTCCTTACTGATCTCTGTCTCTATCCACTCCTTACTGATCTCTGTCTCTATCCACTCCTTACTGATCTCTGTCTCTATCCACTTCTTACTGATCTCTGTCTCTATCCACTCCTTACTGATCTCTGTCTCTATCCACTCCTTACTGATCTCTGTCTCTATCCACTCCTTACTGATCTCTGTCTCTATCCACTCCTTACTGATCTCTGTCTCTATCCACTCCTTACTGATCTCTGTCTCTATCCACTCCTTACTGATCTCTGTCTCTATCCACTCCTTACTGATCTCTGTCTCTATCCACTCCTTACTGATCTCTGTCTCCATCCACTCCTTACTGATCTCTGTCTCTATCCACTCCTTACTGATCTCTGTCTCTATCCACTCCTTACTGATCTATGTCTCTATCCACTCCTTACTGATCTCTGTCTCTATCCACTCCTTACTGATCTCTGTCTCTATCCACTCCTTACTGATCTCTGTCTCCATCCACTCCTTACTGATCTCTGTCTCTATCCACTCCTTACTGATCTCTGTCTCCATCCACTCCTTACTGATCTCTGTCTCTATCCACTCCTTACTGATCTCTGTCTCTATCCACTCCTTACTGATCTCTGTCTACATCCACTCCTTACTGATCTCTGTCTCTATCCACTCCTTACTGATCTCTGTCTCTATCCACTCCTTACTGATCTCTGTCTCTATCCACTCCTTACTGATCTCTGTCTCCATCCACTCCTTACTGATCTCTGTCTCCATCCACTCCTTACTGATCTCTGTCTCCATCCACTCCTTACTGATCTCTGTCTCCATCCACTCCTTACTGATCTCTGTCTCCATCCACTCCTTACTGATCTCTGTCTCTATCCACTCCTTACTGATCTCTGTCTCTATCCACTCCTTACTGATCTCTGTCTCTATCCACTCCTTACTGATCTCTGTCTCCATCCACTCCTTACTGATCTCTGTCTCTATCCACTCCTTACTGATCTCTGTCTCTATCCACTCCTTACTGATCTCTGTCTCCATCCACTCCTTACTGATCTCTGTCTCTATCCACTCCTTACTGATCTCTGTCTCTATCCACTCCTTACTGATCTCTGTCTCTATCCACTCCTTACTGATCTCTGTCTCTATCCACTCCTTACTGATCTCTGTCTCCATCCACTCCTTACTGATCTCTGTCTCTATCCACTCCTTACTGATCTCTGTCTCTATCCACTCCTTACTGATCTCTGTCTCTATCCACTCCTTACTGATCTCTGTCTCTATCCACTCCTTACTGATCTCTGTCTCTATCCACTCCTTACTGATTTCTGTCTCCATCCACTCCTTACTGATCTCTGTCTCTATCCACTCCTTACTGATCTCTGTCTCTATCCACTCCTTACTGATCTCTGTCCCTATCCACTCCTTACTGATTTCTGTCTCCACACACACACAAAGAGATCAGAGCACAAAGTCAGAAGCTAGACATAACAAGACAATTCTACCTTCACAAACGGCTCCATAGACATCACAAGAGAATGATAACATTGCTAAATCCACAGCGTCCTACTGATTCTGTCTCTATAACCAGAAGGATCTGAGTTCAAACCCCCTTAGCTGACAAGATCTCTGTATCAAATCTGTCGTTCTGCCCCTGAACAGTCTTAACCCACTGTTCCCTGTCTACGTCCATTGACATTTTTACTGATCTCTGTCTCTCCACTCCTTACTTCTATAACCAGAACTGGTGGGTCCATCCAATTTTTAATGAAAAGATATTACATTTATACAAATGTTTGGCCTTACAGGCTCTGTCTCACCATCCACCAGGCCAGTTCCTCCCAGTCTCTGTCTACAGTGTAATCTTCCGGTCCTTAATGTACACTAAGCCCTCCGCTGGCATCCCTGTCTGTGACAACACATCTCTGTCTCTACCAGGCCAGTTCCTCCCAGTCTCTGAGTCTACAGTGTAAACTTCTGATCTCTGTCCTTAATGTACACTAAGCCCACCGCTGATACTGATCCCTGCTCTGTGACAACACATCCACCAGGCCAATTCTGTCTCATCCGTGTCTCTGAGTCTACAGTGTAACCTTCCGGTCCTTAATGTAAAACTAAGCCCCACTCGCTGGTACTGATCCCTGCTCTGTGACAACACATCCACTGAGTTCCTCCCCAGTCTCTGAGTCTACAGTGTAACCTTCCGGTCCTCTGTCTCTAAGCCCACTGCTTACTGATCCCTGCTCTGTGACAACACTGATCTCTGTCTCAGTTCCTCCCAGTCTCTGTCTCTATGTAACCTTCTGGTCCTTAATGTACACTAAGCCCACTCCTTACTGATCCCTGCTCTGTGACAACACATCCTTACTGATCTCTGTCTCAATTCCTCCCATCTCTGAGTCTACTGTCCTTCCGGTCCTTACTGATCTCCCGTCTCTATCCACGGGGCCCTGCTCTGTGACAACACATCCACCAGGCCAGTTCCTCCCAGTCTCTGAGTCTACAGTCCTAATCCTTCTATCCACTCCTTAATGTCTCTATCCCACCGATCTGGTACGGGGCCCTGCTCTGTGACAACACCACTCACCAGATCCTGTTCCTCCCAGTCTCTGATCTACAGTGTCCTTCCACTCCTTACTGATCTCTGTCTCCATCCACTCCACTGGGCCCTGCTCTGTGAGAACACATGCCCAGGACCACATTAGTCAGATGAAGCCTTCCTGCAACACCAAGCTCCACAACACAAAGACAGGGGAGAAACTAAAGGCACACAATCCTAAATTAGGGCTTTAGGATCCAAAGGGGTAAGAGGCTGTCTGCCTGGGTTCAGTGGGGTTAATGCACGGTGTGTATGTGTGTGTATGTGTGTGTGTGTACAGTGGGGAGAACAAGTATTTGATACACTGCCGATTTTGCAGGTTTTCCTACTTACAAAGCATTTAGCGGTCTGTCATTTTTATCACAGGTACACTTCTGAAATTCAGAAAATCATATTGTATGATTTTTAAGTAATTAATTTGGCATTTTATTGCTTGACATAAGTATTTGATCACCTACCAACCAGTAAGAATTCTGGCTCTCACAGACCTGTTAGTTTTTCTTTAAGAAGCCCTCCTGTTCTCCACTCATTACCTGTATTAACTGCACCTGTTTGAACTCGTTACCTGTAGAAAAGACACCTGTCCACACACTCAATCAAACAGACTCCAACCTCTCCACAATGGCCAAGACCAGAGAACTCTGTAAGGACATCAGGGATAAAATTGTAGTCCTGCACAAGACTGGGATGGGCTACAGGACAATAGGCAAGCAGCTTGGTGAGAAGGCAACAACTGTTGGCGCAATTATTAGAAAATGGAAGCAGTTCAAGATGACGGTCAATCACCCTCGGTCTGGGGCTCCATGCAAGATCTCACCTCGTGGGGCATCAATGATCATGAGGAAGGTGAGGGATCAGCCCAGAACTACACGGCAGGACCTGGTCAATGACCTGAAGAGTGCTGGGGCCACAGTCTCAAAGAAAACCATTAGTAACACACTACGCCGTCATGGATTAAAATCATGCAGCGCACGCAAGGTCCCCCCTGCTCAAGCCAGCTCATGTCCAGGCCTGTCTGACGTTTGCCAATGACCATCTGGATGATCCAGAGGAGGAAGTGGAGAAGGTCATGTGGTCTGATGAGACAAAAATAGAGCTTTTTGGTCTAAACTCCACTCACCGTGTTTGGAGGAGGAAGAAGGATGAGTACAACCCCAAGAACACCATCCCAACTGTGAAGCATGGAGGTGGAAACATCATTCTTTGGGGATTCTTTTCTGCAAAGGCGACAGGACGATTGCACCGTATTGAGGGGAGGATGGATGGGGCCAAAAAGTATTTGATACGCGATTTTGAACTTGGCAAACAACCTCCTTCCCTCTGTAAGAGAAAATCATTGAAGATGGGTAAGTAATTGGGTCTTCCAGCATGACAATGACCTGAAACACACAGCCAGGGCAACTGCTCTCAAGACCTGACTTTTTCTTTAAGAAGCATCACTCCAAGGTCCTGTATAAAACTGCACCTGTTTGCCCGTCTCCAGACCTGAACCCAATAAAACATCTTTGGAGGGAGCTGAAAGTCCGTATTGCCCAGCGACAGCCCCGAAACCTGAAGGATCTGGAGAAGGTTTGTATGGAGGAATGGGCCAAAATCCCTGCTGCAGTGTGTGCAAACCTGGCAAACCTGGTCAAGAACTCCAGGAAACAAACAAAGGTTTCCAAATATTAAGTTCTTCTTTTCTGATGTATCAAATACTAAATAAAATGCAAATGAATTACTTAAACATCATACAATGTGATGTTCTGGATTTTTGTTTTAGATTCCGTCTCTCACAGTTGCAGTGTACCTATGATAAAAAATGACAGACCTCTACATGCTTTGTAAGTAGGAAAACCT
>NW_025748031.1:0-10000 GCF_021184085.1 Oncorhynchus gorbuscha | reverse complement strand
ATTGTAAAAGGCCTGCCTTGCCAGCCACCTGTCCCTGCGGAACAGCACTGGTGTGACTAATGCATAAGCAACAGGACAGGTACTCAACAGACCTGGGTTCGAATATTATTTGAAATCTTTCAAATACTTTTAGTGTTTGCTCTAGTCTGCCTGGAGTCCCTGATGGGCGGGGTTTTCTCTTCTGGGATTACTGTATTGGTTCCATTGCACAAGGCAAGTTCAATCAATCCCAGCAAACATACTGGAAATTCCATGAAATAGTATTTGACCCCAGGTCTGGTACTCAGAAAGATAGAGTGAGAGACGGAGAGCGTGACAGCGCACAGTCAGTCCACTGTACATACGTGATGGAGAGAATTGATGAACGGGTGCCAGTCTGTCTGTCTCCCTGGAGTGTGAAACAGACACAGGCCTCGGCACAGTGGAGCTGCTCTGTCTCACACACACGCACGCACGCACGCACGCACGCACGCACGCACGCACGCACGCACGCACGCACGCACGCACGCACGCACACACACACACACACACACACACACACACACACACACACACACACACACACACACACACACACACACACACACCATTGAGCCATATCAGTCAGTCTCATGGGGCATGATAAGAGAGAGCAGCACAGATAATAGACACACACACACACACACACACAAACAAACACACACACACACACAAACAAACACACACACACAGAAGAAAAAGAGAGGGAGGGGGAGAGAACAGTCAGGAAGAGGAGGACTGTCTCCATGTAACTGAGGAACTGGAGAGTCCCAGTGCTTGGGAGAGCAGCTCAAATTAAAAAGCTGAAGTTACAGTCAAGCTCTCTTAATTGTGCTTCTCTACTCTCACTGTGTGGACTACACTGGGGATATCCTGCTTTGGTTTACACACCTGACCGCTTCCATCCCTCTCTACACAACCAGAGAGCAATCAATGTAGAGAGCAACCAGGCATACACAATCACCTCTGTTGAGTAGTGTGTGTGTGTGTGTGTGTGTGTGTGTGTGTGTGTGTGTGTGTGTGTGTGTGTGTGTGTGTGTGTGTGTGTGTGTGTGTGTGTGTGTGTGTGTGTGTGTGTGTGTGTGTGTGTGTGTGTGTGTGTGTGTGTGTGTGTGTGTATGCCAGCACTCTGCTGGTTAATTAAAGGGGATCTGGTGGCCTGTTGGCGATGCCTCTCCACCCCAGCTGCCCTTGCCTTCGCCCTCACCTCGCCACCGCACCCCGTGTCAGCTGTCACTCAGGCCAAGACCGCTCTCTTTTCGACAGAGGGGGCGGCGTAATCCCCCCTTGCCCCGAGCGGGACAGACAGAATGCCGTTTGCATAGCAGACATACTCTAACTCCTCTCCAAAAGACTGGCTAATTGCTTGGAGGCTCGGGGACTGGTGAGGTAGAGGAGGAACAGACGAGGGTAGGACTTCAGGCTCCTCTGTTATCTACTTATCCTGACAACAGGTTTCACTACCAAGGAAATGAAGAGACTAGCTCTCTCTCACTGTTTCATTGTTAAATAGATTTCATATCCTTCCATAGCAAACTCCAATCTGTCTCTCCACTCTCTCTGTCCTGCTCTCTATAAACTCCAATCTGTCTCTCTACTCTCTCTGTCCTGCTCTCTGTAAACTCCAATCTGTCTCTCTACTCTCTCTGTCCTGCTCTCTATAAACTCCAATCTGTCTCTCTACTCTCTCTGTCCTGCTCTCTATAAACTCCAATCTGTCTCTCTACTCTCTCTGTCCTGCTCTCTGTAAACTCCAATCTGTCTCTCTACTCTCTCTGTCCTGCTCTCTGTAAACTCAATCTGTCTCTCTACTCTCTCTGTCCTGCTCTCTATAAACTCCAATCTGTCTCTCTACTCTCTCTGTCCTGCTCTCTGTAATCTGTCTCTCTACTCCAATCTGTCTCTCTACTCTCTCTGTCCTGCTCTCTCCAATAAACTCCAATCTGTCTCTCTACTCTCTCTGTCCTGCTCTCTATAAACTCCAATCTGTCTCTCCGCCTGCTCTCTGTCCTGCTCTCTGTCCTGCTCTCTGTAACTCCAATCTGTCTCTCCGCTCTCTCTGTCCTGCTCTCTGTAAACTCCAATCTGTCCAATCTCTGTCTCTCTCCTCCTCTCTCTGCTCCTCTCTCTTCCCCCTCCCCTCACTCTCTCTCTCCTCCTCTCTCTCTCCTCTTCTCTCTCTCTTGCTCTCTATCTTCCTTCTCTCTCCTCCTCCTCTCTCTCTCTCTTCTCCCTCTCTCCCACTCTCTCTCCCTCCTCTGTCTCCCATCTCTCTCCTTTTCTCATCCTCCTCTCTCTCCTTTTCACTCTCTCTCTTCCATCTCTCTGTCTCTCTCTTGCTCTCTTCCATCTCTCTCTATCTCTCTCTCTGAAGTTGTTCAGTGTAAACCATGCTGTTAACACCAAGGCAGGTTACCCAGACATTCTCTGGGGTAGGGCTAGCAAGGCAGGTTACCCAGACATTCTCTGGGGTAGGGCTAGCAAGACATTCTCTGGGGTAGGGCTAGGTTACCCAGACATTCTCTGGGGTAGGGCTAGCAAGGCAGTGAATGACCACTGTCCTGTGAAATCTATCAGCTGTTCACTGCTTCTAGGAGGCAGGACTGTGCTTGGCACTGCTTACCATGGGGCCAGGCACAGACTGGAAAACCATTGTTCCAACACAACTGGGCATATACACACATATACAGTACATGCATGCAAACACATAAGTGAGCACAAACACACACACAAACAATACACACACACACACACTCACCCCCACCCCACACACATTGTTTTTACGGAGGTCAGGGACATGTTTGTAACGTGATCCTCATGGCCCTTCAGTAAGCTGAATACAAAATGAGTTGGAGAGAAATGTCTCCTGAGCACAGAGCTTAACATTAGGCTCTTTAGGCTGGTCTCCACAGAGCAGAAACACTGAGGCCTGACCTTGTGTTAGTGACAGGACCAGGAGAAAGGGACTGATTATGTGCTGCTGTGAATGGAGTGGCTGTGTCTGAAGGAGTGGAGGAGAGGAAGGAGAGATGGAGGGAATGAGAGATGGAGAGAGTGCTAATCAGGCTGCAGCTCACTGCTCTCCTCAGGGGTAGAGAAGGAGGGAAGAGAAGCAGAGGACTGGAAGCATACACTGGCTGCCTTTCATTCCTCCCTCCCTCCTAAGAGGGCAAATATACCCCCCCTGCCTACCCTCCATCCCTCCACCCCTCCACTGGTTGGGTTCCACCAGGAAAGCAAGGGAATCTACTGTACAAACACAGTCCAAAGCCTTGGCGTGTTCATTCATATTGATGTGCATCCACAAACAGGCCTTTTAACTGGCCAGCAGATGCATTCCTGTGTGTGTGTGTGTGTGTGTGTGTGTGTGTGTGTGTGTGTGTGTGTGTGTGTGTGTGTGTGTGTGTGTGTGTGTGTGTGTGTGTGTGTGTGTGTGTGTGTGTGTGTGTGTGTGTGTGTGTGTGTGCTTGCGTGTGTGCTTGCGTGTGTGTGCGCATATGTGTGTGTGTGTGCTTGCGTATGCTTGTGTGTGTGCTTGCGTGTGCTTGTGTGTGTGCTTACGCGTATGTGTGTGCTGTGTGTGTGTGTGTGTGTGTGTGTGTGTGTGTGTGTGTGTGTGTGTGTGTGTGTGTGTGTGTGTGTGTGTGTGTGTGTGTGTGTGTGTGTGTGTGTGTGTGTGTGTGTGTGTGTGTGTGTGTGTGTGTGTGTGTGCTTGCGTGTGTGCTTGCGTGTGTGTGTGTGCTTGCGCATATGTGTGTGTGTGTGCTTGCGTGTGCTTGTGTGTGTGCTTGCGTGTGCTTGTGTGTGTGCTTGCGCGTATGTGTGTGTGTGTGTGTGTGTGTGTGTGTGTGTGTGTGTGTGTGTGTGTGTGTGTGTGTGTGTGTGTGTGTGTGTGTGTGTGTGTGTGTGTGTGTGTGTGTGTGTGTGTGTGTGGGTGTGTGTGTATGCAGTAAACGTGTCCAGGATGTCTAAGGAATCCCTTCTGCATTAGCTTTCGAGGCATCAGAAGTTCTGTGTGTAATTGGGGTAAGGGGATTTCTGACAGTGTGTGTGGGTAGTGTGCATGGGGTGTATGAGGAGTGTGTTAGAAGACTGTGTTTATGCGTGCGTGCCTGCTTGTGTGTGTGTTTATTTATGCGTGCCTGCTTGTGTGTGTGTGTGTTTTATGAGTGCATGCCTGCTTGTGTGTGTGTGTTTATGTGTGCATGCCTGCTTGTGTGTGTGTGTATGTGTGTGTTTATGCGTGCGTGCCTGCTTGTGTGTGTGTGTTTATTTATGCGTGCCTGCTTGTGTGTGTGTGTGTGTTTATGCGTGCATGCCTGCTTGTGTGTGTGTGTTTATGTGTGCATGCCTGCTTGTGTGTGTGTGTATGTGTGTGTTTATGCGTGCGTGCCTGCTTGTGTATGTGTGTGTGTTTATGCGTGCGTGAGTGCGCGCGCGAGAGAGAGAGAGAGAGAGAGAGAGAGAGAGAGAGAGAGAGAGAGAGAGAGAGAGAGAGAGAGAGAGAGAGAGAGAGAGAGAGAGAGAGAAGAGAGAGAGAGAGAGAGAGAGAGGAGAGGGGCAGAGAGAGAGGGAGAGAGGGAGAGAGAGAGAGGGAGGGAGAGAGAGAGAGGAGAGAGAGAGAGAGAGAGAGAGAGAGAGAGAGAGAGAGAGAGAGAGAGAGAGAGAGAGAGAGAGAGAGAGAGAGGAGGGGCAGAGAGAGAGGGAGAGAGAGAGAGAGAGAGGGAGAGGGAGAGAGAGAGAGAGAGAGAGAGAGAGAGAGAGAGAGAGAGAGAGAGAGAGAGAGAGAGAGAGAGAGAGAGAGAGAGAGGGAGAGAGAGAGAGAGAGAGAGAGAGAGAGAGAGAGAGAGAGAGAGAGAGAGAGAGAGAGAGAGAGAGAGAGAGAGAGAGAGAGAGAGAGAGAGAGAGAGAGAGAGAGAGAGGAAAGAGAGGGGCAGAGAGAGAGGAAAGAGAGGGGCAGGGAGATGGAGTAGAGAGAAAAATAAAGAGAAATGAGTCCTCTAAACACAGCTACAGTTACCACAAGTATGACTGTTCTGCACTTCTCATGGCTGATGACAGGGCAAAGTTCAACTAGTGTCCTCTTTTTACTGGACGTTAACATTCTCCTGCCATAACACTGCCAGACTGCTGCTGTGGGGAGGACAGCTCATCAGTGATTCCACTCAGGCTCTCTCACTGCCAGAGGAGGAGCTTCATCAGCACAGAATGAGCCTCGGAAAACATCTCCTCACTATTACTTTTCCTCCTTTGTCTCTCCTCGTCTCTTCCTCTCCTCCTAACATCCTCTCTTCCTCTCCTCTCCTCTCCTCTCCTCTCCTCTCCTCTCCTCTCCTCTCCTCTCCTCTCCTCTCCTCTCCTCTCCTCTCCTCTCCTCTCCTCTCTCCTCCTCCTGTCCTCCTTCCCTGCTCTACTCCTCCTTCCCTCCACTTCTCCTCCTTCCCTGCTCTACTCCTCCTTTCCTCCTACCTTCCTCTCCTCCTCTCCTCCTTCCCTACTCCTCTCCTCCTTCCCTCCTCTCCTCCTCCTTCCCTGCCCTACTCTCCACCTTCCCTCCTCTTCTCCTCCTTCCCTGCTCTACTCCTCCTTCCCTCCTCTCCTCCTTCCCTCCTCTACTCCTTCCTTCCCTCCTCCACTGCTGCTCTCTCCCTCCATTCTTTATTGTCCTTAGGGTCCCAATCTCTTTTATTCAACATCTCTCCTTTGACTTGGAATGAATATACATCCCCATGAATTGGTGAAGAAAGTAGAAGTGTAAAAGCAGTTTTAAAAGATAGCCTGAAAGTGGAGCCTGTCTTCGTGGGATGGAGTTTTGGCCTCGTCGGCGGGAAGCTAGAAAGACCAATAAGGAAGCTAGTTAGACCAATAAGAAAGCTAGTTAGACCAATAAGAAAGCTAGTTAGACCAATAAGAAAGCTAGTTAGACCAATAAGAAAGCTAGTTAGACCAATAAGAAAGCTTGTTCGACCAATAAGAAAGCTAGTTAGACCAATAAGAAAGCTAGTTAGACCAATAAGAAAGCTAGTTAGACCAATAAGAAAGCTTGTTAGACCAATAAGAAAGCTAGATAGACCAATAAGGAAGCTTGTTAGACCAATAAGAAAGCTAGATAGACCAATAAGGAAGCTTGTTAGACCAATAAGAAAGCTAGTTAGACCAATAAGAAAGCTAGTTAGACCAATAAGAAAGCTAGATGATAACCAATAAGGAATCTAACTAACAATTCCAAAACTTTGTTAGACCAATAAGAAAGCTAGATAGAATGAGTGATGGTACAGAGCAATAAGAAGCTGGTTAGACAATATACATATGAAAGTGTGTAGACAAAGTAAACAAAGTGGCATAGTTAAAGTGGCTAAATAATCAAATTGTATTTGTCAGTATACACATATGAGTTGCAGATGTTAGACCAATAAGAAAGTGAGTTAGACCAATAAGAAAATAAGAAATGCTTGTGCTTCTAGTTTAGACCAATAAGAAAATGCAGTGATAACCAACAAGTAATCTAACTAACAATTCCAAAACTATTGTCTTATACACAGTGAGGACCAATAAGAAAGAAGACCATGAAAGTACCATAAGAATAGTTAGACCAATGAATGAGTGATAACCAATAAGAAAGTGAGTTAGACCAATAAGAAAGCTAGTTAGACCAATAAGAAAGCTAGTTAGACCAATAAGAAAGTGAGTTAGACCAATAAGAAAGCTAGTTAGACCAATAAGAAAGCTAGTTAGACCAATAGTTAGACCAATAAGAAAGTAGATGGTATTAGACCAATAAGAAAGCTAGTTAGACCAATAAGAAAGCTAGTTATATACATATGAGATGAGTGTGTAGACAAAGTAAACAAAGTGGCATAGTTAAAGTGGCTAGTTAGATACATGTGTTAGACCAATAAGGATGCTAGTTAGACCAATAAGATGATGACCAATAGAGTACAGTATATTAGACATATGATAGTTAGACCAATAAGTGAGTTAGACCAAAGTGAGTTAGACCAATAAGAAAGCTAGTTAGACCAATAAGAAAGCTAGTTAGACCAATAAGAAAGCTAGTTAGACCAATAAGAAAGCTAGTTAGACCAATAAGAAAGCTAGATAGACCAATAAGAAAGTGAGTTAGACCAATAAGAAAGCTAGTTAGACCAATAAGAAAGCTAGTTAGACCAATAAGAAAGCTAGTTAGACCAATAAGAAAGCTAGTTAGACCAATAAGAAAGCTAGTTAGACCAATAAGAAAGCTAGATAGACCAATAAGAAAGTGAGTTAGACCACTGAGAAAGCTAGATAGACCAATAAGAAAGTGAGTTAGACCAATAAGAAAGCCAGTTAGACCAATGAGAAAGCTAGTTAGACCACTAGTACAGCTCTCTCTTTCAATTCAAATCCATCAATTTAAGGACTTTATTGACATGGGAAAAATAAGTCAACATTGTCAAAGCAAGCTTTCCTTAATTTTGGGTCAGTCACAGTGGTCAGGAATTCTGCCACTGTGCACTCTCTGTTTAGGGCCAAATAGCATTCTAGTTTGCTCTGTTTTTTTGTTAATTCTTTCCAATGTGTCAAGTAATTATATTTTTGTTTTCTCATGATTTAGTTGGGTCTAATTGTGCTGCTGTCCTGGGGCTCTGTGCGGTGTGTTTGTGTTTGTGAACAAAGCCCCAGGACCAGCTTGCTTAGGGGACTCTTCTCCAGGTTCATCGCTCTGGAGGTGATGGATTTGTTATCAAGCAGAAAAATATTGTTGTAGAAGGTAAGGATGGAAGGTTTGGGAATCGCTTCCTTTTAGGTGGTTGTAGAATTTAACGGCTCTTTTCTGGATTTTGATCATTAGTGGGTATCGGCCTAATTCTGCTCTGCATGAATTATTTGGTGTTCTACGTTGTACACGGAGGATATTTTTGCAGAATTCTGCATGCAGAGTCTCAATTTGGTGTTAGTCCCATTTTGTGAAATCTTGGTTGGTGAGCGGACCCCAGACCTCACAACCATAAAGGGCAATGGGCTCTATGACTGATTCAATAATTTTTTGCCAGATCCTAATTGGTATGTTGAATTTTATGTTCCTTTTGATGGCATAGAATGCCCTTCTTGCCTTGTCTCGCAGATTGTTCACAGCTTTGTGGAAGTTACCTGTGGCGCTGATGTTGAGGCCAAGGTATGTATAGTTTTTTGTGTGCTCTAAGGCAACGGTGTCTAGATGGAATTTGTATTTGTGTTCCTGGCGACTGGACCTTTTTTGGAACACCATTATTTTGGTCTTACTGAGATTTACTGTCAGGGCCCAGGTCTGACAGAATCTGTGCAGAAGATCTAGGTGCTTCTGTAGGCCCTCCTTGGTTGGTGACAGAAGCACCAGATCATCAGCAAACAGTAGACATTTGACTGCTGCAGACTTTTCTAGTGCCTGCACCAATTCGTTGATATATATGTTGAAGAGGGTGGGGCTTAAGCTGCATCCCTGTCTCACCCCACGACCCTCGCTCTCTCTCTCTGGCATTCGTGTCCTTCTGACAAAAGCAGTGTATTCATTGGTTCCTAAGGACTCTATGAGAATGTTGAAACACTGTCCATGAAGCTATGGCCTGTGCTTCTTCTGGTACCATTTTTTAATAGCCAGGACCCTTCTAAAGAGCTGCAGAGGAACAGGTAGGACATTTATCAACGTTCTGTTACAGTGAGTCTCAATGTCACATTTTTTTACCATGTGTCATACAGATTCATGCAGCTAATGTGTCTGGTCCTATTTACATACATTTACATATGTTAGTAGTTAAAACTCGCCAGCCTGGTCCCATATCTGGTTGTCTCCCATGGTCATTGTCATGCCAAACAGATCTGGCACTAGGCCAGTTAAATGGATTGAAATACAAGTTCCAACAACAGCTGGCTGCGGACAGTGAGTAGACCATAGAGTTGACAGGGATGACATGGTGAACTGACGATGACCTGACAATGAACTCTGGCCTTTAACCTTCCTCAGTGTGACCTGGCGTTGATGACGAGGGACACCCGAGGTCCAAACGGGGAGTCAGTGTTAAATGTTGCGTAGCTAATGACCCTGTCTGTGTGTGTGTGATTTGTGTGTGCTGTGTGTGTGTGTGTGTGTGTGTGTGTGTGTGTGTGTGTGTGTGTGTGTGTGTGTGTGTGTGTGTGTGTGTGTGTGTGTGTGTGTGTGTGTGTGTGTGTGTGTGTGGGGGGGTTGGCTGCTTCCATGTGGGTGTTGTGTGCACCGCACTGTTCTCAAGCCTGTCCGTGTGTGCTCCTGTGCAGCCATCTCTGTTTCTGTGTGTGTTTGTGAGAGAGAGAGAGAGAGAGAGAGAGAGAGAGAGAGAGAGAGAGAGAGAGAGAGAGAGAGAGAGAGAGAGAGAGAGAGACCACCTCGGTAGATTGAGCCACTATCAACCCGTCAAACCTGCCAAGCGCTGAGTGGGACTGGATGGTTTCATAATTAGCCAATTAAAGTAAAAAAGAGTGCGAGGGGGGAGGTTAAAACGTTTTGCACTGGTAATTAATTTGTCATTAGATGTAAGTAGCACTCTAGCAAAACACAAGACCATTTGGTCTGTGGGTAGTGGTGGGTTGGATTACACTATCAGTATAACAGTAACAACAATAACAACAGTAACAACAGTATCATTAGATATAACAGTAAAAACACACCAGTTTGGTCTGTGGAGTAACAACAGTGGTGGTAACAACAGTATCAGTATAACAGTAACAACAATAACAACAGTAACAACAGTATCAGTATAACAGTAACAACAGTATAACAACAGTATAACAAACAACAATAACAACAGTATCAGTATAACAGTAACAACAGTATCAGTATAACAGTAACAACAATAACAACAGTAACAACAGTATCAACATAACAGTAACAACAGTATCAGTATAACAATAACAACAGTAACAACAGTATCAGTATAACAGTAACAACAATAACAACAGTAACAACAGTATCAGTATAACAGTAACA
>NW_025748030.1:0-41620 GCF_021184085.1 Oncorhynchus gorbuscha | reverse complement strand
CAGACTGGCCTTATGACCCCGTGGTCAGACTGGCCTTATGACCCCGTGGTCAGACCGGCCTTGTGACCCCGTGGTCAGACCGGCCTTGTGACCCCGTGGTCAGACCGGCCTTGTGACCCCGTGGTCAGACCGGCCTTGTGACCCCGTGGTCAGACCGGCCTTGTGACCCCGTGGTCAGACCGGCCTTGTGACCCCGTGGTCAGACCGGCCTTGTGACCCCGTGGTCAGACCGGCCTTGTGACCCCGTGGTCAGACCAGCCTTCCATTTCACTTGGTATTAATGTTGAGCTGGCTGCTGGTCGGTGTTGTTTCCATAGTGACCAAAATGCTTGTTTTGGTGTTGTTGTTTTGTGTTTCTACCCAGGATGCTTGGTGGTACTCTGCTCGTGAGTTCCTGCTCTACTGGCCAGCCTGGCTGTGTGTGGTCGTCTTGGAAACCGTGTGGCTCTGTCTCACCTTCCTGCTCCCTGTTCCTGACTGCCCAAGGTGAGTTCAGAGGGAAGACTATGGCCGTGAACACATTGAGACGACACAGATTCAGTGGGAGTCGTCTGTCGCAGGATGAATGACAACGGCGGCAGGGTAGTCTAGTGGTTAGAGCGTTGGACTAGTAACCGGAAGGTTGCAAGTTCAATCCCCCGAGCTGACAAGGTACAAATCTGTCGTTCTGCCCCTGAACAGGCAGTTAACCCACTGTTCCCAGGCCGTCATTGAAAATAAGAATTTGTTCTTAACTGACTTGCCTCGTTAAATAAAGGTAAAAATTAAAAACTGTTAGGTTGTTATAGTTCAGAGTAAATAACTCACGGACACCAGATAATCTTTAACCAGGTTTAATTCTCCCCAAATGACAGCTGTAATTCAGACAACCCAACATTTCTCACATCACAGATACTTATATTCCACCTAAGACTCTCCTCCTCCTCTCCAATCCTTACACCTTGTGGTTCAACAGGAAAAGAGAAACAGGATTCCAAACCCTTATTAATTACTCTCTTCAGAGAATCTGTCCTGACCTCAACCCCTCCTTCATCTAATCCACAGATGTCCGTCTGTCTTACTGGTATCAACACGGTGCTCTGCTCCCAACACATTCCACAGCCAATCTGTCTTTCTACAGAGAACCATTCACGTCTGACATAAAACCCAGTCTCTTTCACTCCGAATATACCATGCTTCTTCTCTATCAATATCGAATCAATATTCGAATCGAATCAATATCGTATCGAATCAATATCGATATCGAATCAATCGAATCAATATTACGAATCAATATCGATATCGAATCAATATCGAATCAATTTAGAATCGAATCAATATGTAGAATCGAATCAATATCGAATCCAACACAACGGAGATGATTTTCCGACCCCCTCAAACGGTCTGCGTTTTTCCATCTGCCTCGTCTGACAGTAGTTGCCTTCAGTTGTAGTGTTGACGGACGATGATATAGTTCCTATATGATTTAATGCATGTCCGTGAGTCTGAGGGGGGCCGGAGGTGATCGGAAGTAGGAGATAAATCCTCTACTCACCATCATCTTCTCTCTCCTTAGTGGTTATTTGGGCCCGGGTGGTATTGGGGACATGGGCCAGTACCCAAACTGCACTGGGGAGCAGCTGGATATGTAGACCGTTGGCTACTGGGAGAGAACCACATCTATCAAACACCTTCCTCGCGGGTGAGTGAAACGCTGACTTGTTTCAGGCAACAAAGATTTTTTTTAAACTTTCTGCAGGTGGTTTGTTTCTCTCGTAACGTGGCGCGTTCATTTTTCAGGTGATCTACAAGTCTCACCTGCCCTTTGATCCAGAGGGAGTCCTTGGCAGCATCAACTCTGTCCTCATGGCTTTCCTGGGACTACAGGTCACTGCAATTATCATTCACTACCTCGCTCTGTCAGCTGTCTGTCAGCTGTCTGTCAGCTGTCTGTCAGCTGTCTGTCAGCTGTCTGTCAGCTGTCTCTCCAAACTAGTCTGTCTCTCTGTTCTCTTTCTTTCTTTGTCTGTCTGTCTGTCTGTCTGTCTGTCTGTCTGTCTGTCTGTCTGTCTGTCTGTCTGTCTGTCTGTCTGTCTGTCTGTCTGTCTGTCTGTCTGTCTGTCTGTCTGTCTGTCTGTCTGTCTGTCTGTCTCACTCAACACTCCTTCTCTGCATCCAAACTAATCTGTGTTTCTCTCACATGTTCCTTCTCTTTCCAGTGGTTCTGTTTCTACACTACTAGACCGATGTGTGTAATTGCAGACGTGGAGTTGCATGTTTCAGCCTAACTGAATGGATCAGTCTAATGTAATAAATGGGATTAACTTTGAGGGTCCATTTGTTTTGTCCCTGTTATCTGAATCCAGACAGGAAAGATTCTCCTCCACTACAAGGACCAGCACTCCAGTATAATGGCCCGGTTCCTCATATGGAGCCTGGTTCTGGTGAGACGACCACGTTGCTGTTTGTCGTTACTGTATTAGCTGTTTGGTATTTAGCCTTGGTCTGTCGGGCAGCCTCGGTCTGTCGGGCAGCCTCGGTCTGTCGGGCCAGCCTCGGTCTGTCGGGCAGCCTCGGTCTGTCGGGCCAGCCTCGGTCTGTCGGGCCAGCCTCGGTCTGTCGGGCCAGCCTCGGTCTGTCGGGCCAGCCTCGGTCTGTCGGGCCAGCCTCGGTCTGTCGGGCCAGCCTCGGTCTGTCGGGCAGCCTTGGTACAGCCTTGGTCTGTCGGGAAGCCTTGGTACAGCCTTGGTCTGTCGGACAGCCTTGGTCTGTCGGGCAGCCTCGGTCTGTCGCGCAGCCTTGGTACAGCCTCGGTCTGTCGCGCAGCCTTGGTACAGCCTCGGTCTGTCGCGCAGCCTTGGTATATTGCATCTTTTATCAGACTAAACCTCTCCATATGTCTCCTTATGACAACACTGAGACATAGTAACACAGTATTTCCGTCTTCACCGTGCCTGTATGTCCCTTGTCAGCGTGATGATGTATCTAAATGTTTATCTCTCCAGGGAATCACATCAGCCGTTCTGACCAAATGTTCACTAAATGAAGGCTTCATCCCCATCAACAAGAATCTATGGTAAGGAGACCAGACCACTTATAATGCAGTTTAACACTCTCAGGGACAGTTTCCTGGACACTGGTTTAAATCTAGTCCTGGACTAAAGAGCACTTTGAATGGCCACTTTTCATTGAGTTTTTTGGTCCAGGACTAGTTTTAGGCTAATCTGTGTGCGGGAAACTGGCCCTTGATATTTCCTAGTAGGGCCGGGACAATACTCTTTAGTGTCGTGGCAAGAAAACAGAAAACAAAGCTGATTTACCTTCTTTAGTAAAACAGCCCTGATGCTGGAAAGCAGCCCTGATGTTGGGAAACAGCCCTGATGTGAATGTTGGAAAACAGCCCTGATGTTGGAAAACAGCCCTGATGTTGGAAAACAAACATCATTATGATGGAAAACAGCCCTGATGTTGGGAACCAGCCCTGATGTTGGAAACCAGCCCTGATGTTGGAAACCAGCCCTGATGTTGGAAACAAACATCATTATGTTGGAAAACAGCCCTGATGTTGGAAACAAACATCATTATGATGGAAAACAGCCCTGATGTTGGAAACAAACATCATTATGTTGGAAAACAGCCCTGATGTTGGAAAACAGCCCTGATGCTGGAACACAGCCCTGATGTTGGAAAACAACCCTGATGTTGGAAACAAACATCATTATGTTGGAAAACAGCCCTGATGTTGGAACACAGCCCTGATGTTGGAAAACAGCCCTGATGTTGGAACACAGCCCTGATGTTGGAAAACAAACATCATTATGTTGGAAAACAGCCCTGATGTTGGAAACAAACATCATTATGTTGGAAAACAGCCCTGATGTTGGAACACAACCCTGATGTTGGAAAACAGCCCTGATGTTGGAAAACAAACATCATTATGTTGGAAAACAGCCCTGATGTTGGAAACCAGCCCTGATGTTGGAAACCAGCCCTGATGTTGGAAACCAGCCCTGATGTTGGAAACCAGCCCTGATGTTGGAAACCAGCCCTGATGTTGGAAATCAGCCCTGATGTTGGAAACCAGCCCTGATGTTGGGAAACAAACATCATTATGATGGAAAACAGCCCTGATGTTGGGAAACAAACATCATTATGATGGAAAACAGCCCTGGTGTTGGGAAACAGCCCTGATGTTGGAAACAAATCAATATGTTGGAAAACAGCCCTGGTGTTGGAAAACAAAACATCATTATGTCATCCGGAGTCACATTGTATTTATTTTCCAAGCCATAGCACCCCATATTTTACATCCAGCAGGTTTTTAAAGCACCAAACAGTTTAGCTCTGTTTTTTTATTTAGTTTACCATGGAATAGCGATACTGGAATCATCCGTGTTAATAGTGTGGAATAACCAACCTCTGAGTTGTCTGTCAGGTCTCTCTCCTACGTGACCACCCTGGCGTGTTTTGCCCTGCTGCTCCTGGTGTTGATCTACTACACAGTAGATGTGAAGAGGTGGTGGTCTGGGGCGCCCTTCTACTACCCCGGTGAGAACTAGCTCTGTGTCAGCACCTCTGCTTTGTACATTTTTTTTAGATATATTTCAATCTGCTTATATAGAAATGTAACGCGTAGACGATCCCTGACAACGATCCCTATTCTGTGTTGACGGGAGAATCACGTCTGTTCTAAAACTATACATTTCTATCTTTAAAAAAATAATAATGTTTACGCAACTCCCTGAACAATCCCTCTGACCCCTGTGCTCTGATCCTGACCGTTGACCCATGTGCTCTGATCCTGACCTTGACCCTGTGCTCTAATCCTGACCTTTGACCTCCAGGTATGAACTCCATCCTGGTGTACGTGGGCCACGAGGTCCTAGAGGAGTACTTCCCGTTTCGCTGGCGCATGGCCGACAGCCAATCCCACGCAGAGCACCTGACCCAGAACCTATTGGCCACTTCCTGCTGGGTCCTCATCTCCTTCCTGCTGTACCGGAAGAACATCTTCTGGAAGATCTAGAGGAGCCAGGGCGCGTTTCAAAGTGTCTTTCTTCAAGTCCTCTAAAGATTTAGGGAAGGTCTGAAGGGGCCGGGCTGCGTCTCATAAGTATTTTCTCAGGTCTTTCTGAAGGATCTTACTCTCCTCAATTCCTTGTGTCCTTCAACCAACGATCCACTCACTGGGAGATGTTGAGCTGGGCCGTATCTCCAGCAGTCTCCTCAATTCCTTGTGTCCTTCAACCAGATCCACTCACTGGGAGATGTTGAGCTGGGCAGTATCTCAACAGTCTCCTCAATTCCTTGTGTCCTTCAACCAACGATCCACTCACTGGGAGATGTTGAGCTGGGCCGTAGCTCAATAGTCTCCTCAATTCCTGTCTCCTTCAACCAACGATCCACTCACTGGGAGATGTTGAGCTGGGCCGTATCTCAATAGTCTCCTCAATTCCTTGTGTCTTTGAGGATCTTTCGTCTGTGTTGCATTTCACTTGTCTTTCATCAATTCCTTGTATCCTTTCTCCAGCTTCCTTTAAAAAAAGGGAATAGTGTAAAGCGTTTCCTCTCCTTGTTTTCCTTTCCTCGTGTGCTCTCCTTGCATAGCTGATGTTTTGAGAAGGGAACATAATCACTCAGGAAAAGGCTGGTCTGGGATTGTATACAGAGACACGGGAAACTCTAGAAACCCACGATTACCATTTTTCTGCTCATCAAATCCAAATGTTACTAGTCACATGCGCGAATACAACAGGCGTGGTGGACTTTACCGTGAAATGTTTACGTACGAGCCCCGTAACCAAAAATACAGTTCAAAGAAAGTAGAGTTGATGGAAACAATGCTACAGGCTCTGGTCTACGCTACTACACTGTAACTACGGACACAGGTCAGAGGTCACTGGGATGTGGGATCAAACTGGACTTCACAAAAACAAAAACAAATGGAGCGTACAGCCAATCCGGTATGGAATAGTGTACCATGGATAATACACATGAGTTTTACGAGCACCTGTTCTCTTGGGACTGAAACAACCAATGCCAGACAGTTGTACGAGCACCTGTTCTCTTGGGACTGAAACAACCAATGCCAGACAGTTGTACGAGCACCTGTTCTCTTGGGACTGAAACAACCAATGCCAGACAGTTGTACGAGCACCTGTTCTCTTGGGACTGAAACAACCAATGCCAGACAGTTGTACGAGCACCTGTTCTCTTGGGACTGAAACAACCAGTGCCAGACAGTTGTACGAGCACCTGTTCTCTTGGGACTGAAACTACCAATGCCAGACAGTTGTACGAGCACCTGTTCTCTTGGGACTGAAACAACCAATGCCAGACAGTTGTACGAGCACCTGTTCTCTTGGGACTGAAACTACCAATGCCAGACAGTTGTACGAGCACCTGTTCTCTTGGGACTGAAACAACCAATGCCAGACAGTTGTACGAGCACCTGTTCTCTTGGGACTGAAACAACCAATGCCAGACAGTTGTACGAGCACCTGTTCTCTTGGGACTGAAACTACCAATGCCAGACAGTTGTACGAGCACCTGTTCTCTTGGGACTGAAGCAACCAATGCCAGACAGTTGTACGAGCACCTGTTCTCTTGGGACTGAAACAACCAATGCCAGACAGTTGTACGAGCACCTGTTCTCTTGGGACTGAAACTACCAATGCCAGACAGTTGTACGAGCACCTGTTCTCTTGGGACTGAAACAACCAATGCCAGACAGTTTTACGAGCACCTGTTCTCTTGGGACTGAAACAACCAATGCCAGACAGTTGTACGAGCACCTGTTCTCTTGGGACTGAAACTACCAATGCCAGACAGTTGTACGAGCACCTGTTTTCTTGGGACTGAAACAACCAATGCCAGACAGTTGTACTGAGCACCTGTTTTCTTGGGACTGAAACAACCAATGCCAGACAGTTGTACGAGCACCTGTTCTCTTGGGACTGAAACAACCAATGCCAGACAGTTGTACGAGCACCTGTTCTCTTGGGACTGAAACTACCAATGCCAGACAGTTGTACGAGCACCTGTTCTCTTGGGACTGAAACTACCAATGCCAGACAGAGCACCTGTTCTCTTGGGACTGAAACAACCAATGCCAGACGTGCGAGCACCTGTTCTCTTGGGACTGAAACAACCAATGCCAGACAGTTGTACGAGCACCTGTTCTCTTGGGACTGAAACTACCAATGCCAGACAGTTGTACGAGCACCTGTTCTCTTGGGACTGAAACAACCAATGCCAGACAGTTGTACGAGCACCTGTTCTCTTGGGACTGAAACAACCAATGCCAGACAGTTGTACGAGCACCTGTTCTCTTGGGACTGAAACAACCAATGCCAGACAGTTGTACGACTGCAATGCCAGACTGTTCTGTTCTTGGGACTGAAACTACCAATGCCAGACAGTTGTACGAGCACCTGTTCTCTTGGGACTGAAACAACCAATGCCAGACAGTTGTACGAGCACCTGTTCTCTTGGGACTGAAACTACCAATGTACGAGCACCTGTTTTCTTGGGACTGAAACAACCAATGCCAGACAGTTGTACGAGCACCTGTTCTCTTGGGACTGAAACAACCAATGCCAGACAGTTGTACGAGCACCTGTTCTCTTGGGACTGAAACTACCAATGCCAGACAGTTGTACGAGCACCTGTTCTCTTGGGACTGAAACAACCAATGCCAGACAGTTGTACGAGCACCTGTTCTCTTGGGACTGAAACAACCAATGCCAGACAGTTGTACGAGCACCTGTTCTCTTGGGACTGAAACAACCAATGCCAGACAGTTGTACGAGCACCTGTTCTCTTGGGACTGAAACTACCAATGCCAGACAGTTGTACGAGCACCTGTTCTCTTGGGACTGAAACAACCAATGCCAGACAGTTGAAATAACTTGTACTAATTAATGACATTGTGTTTTTGTATTTTTATTTTTATTGTCAAAGTCATCGAGGAAATGAATGATGGCTGAACCAACCGCAAACCTATCTGTATGTGTACATTTCATGGGTCATTCCACAAATTCAGTGCCTTTTCAGAAGTGTAAAAAAAAAAAAAAGTTTGATTTCACCTCATTTTAATATTCTGTCATAAAGAGCACATATTCAACTTCGTCGCGTGTGTTCCCCATCTCAAGAGTACTACAGTAGGTGCCTATTCAATGCCAACTAAACTAACCGGGTTGATGATCTCATCGTAAATCTGCCTTAAATCCCATTGTGACAGTAGAAGGAACGCTTGTGTGCAACAGGGAGCGGCCATTTTTAAATGCACGAATCACCCCAAAAATGTTTAATTGTTAAAACATTTCTAACCTGTCTTATCTATGGGTAACAGGGTTGACTTATAATGCTCGACACGCTCAGTTTTCCACCACAAAACGCCAGAAAATGGCCATTAAAACCAGCTCACCTGATTTTACATGATTTGACTATTAGATGTTCAATGTTCTCTTTTTGAAAATAAATAAATAAAATAATAATTTTGCCCTATTAAAATGAGTCTTCAGTTCACGTAACAGGGGTTGACTTTAAAATGAGGGACCGTTAATTTAATCCCTAAGTAATCTTTAGAAAATTACTTTTTTTGTCAAAATAACAAAAATAACTAAGGCTTTACAATGATGGTGAAATCCTGGGAGACATTTTTGGGGGGTTTTAAGACGGTTGAAATCTTCCTAGAAGAAGTCGCAGTGGGTGCAAAGGGGGGGGGGGGGGGCGCGTCAATGCAGAATTATGTCACTTTAACAAGTCTTTATTCATGTAAAAAAAAAAAGTGTAATATTGTAGAAATAACTCACCATGTGTACAGCTGTCAAGATCAGAAGGTGGGGGCGGGGCACCACGCATTTAGTTTGTTTTACCCCCCCCAAAAAAAATCAGATGGATTGAATTTTCCATCTATATTAAAAGGGAGCTTCATTTAATATAACAGGCTTTTTCTAAAAAAACATCTACATAAAATATAAAAGGGATGCAAAAGGACCTTATTTCGTGGAATGACCCTCCATATGAACATACAAGCATTGTGTCAAAAACTCTACAGATGGACAAAAAAAACAAGTTTCAGTCCCAAATAGCACCTTTTTCCCTTTTTTATAGTGCACTACTTTTAACCAGAGCCATATGGGTCCTGGTCAGAAAGGAGTGCACTACAAAGGGTACCATTTTAGGATGTAATTTAGGACTTTCTTTTAGGTAATTGTATGATATGTAAATGAGCACAAAGAATGCCAGGGCACAACTATTCATGCAACACTGATTGATGATTTATACCAAATTCAGACGACTGTAAACTTCTGTTACTGAATCCTTCGCCCAAGTACTAGTATTTGTGTTTTTAACCGTGTGGTTAATGAATTAAACTGTAAAAAAAAATGAACATATATATCGACCTTAAGCTCATGGAAATAATGTGATGTGTACTTTTCATCGTTGTGAATAAATTGTATCGATATCTTTTAAATGCGACCAAAGACGACTAGTAGTGCTATTTAATACAGTACAAACAAACAAACAAACAACATATTAAATAAATAGAAAAATGTATTCAGTCACTGTTATTCATTCAGGGTAAGACCCACTGGGCCTAGAATGGTTGAATCAATGGTGTTACCACGTCATGTCAATGCAATTACTTTGAACCAAACGCGCAATAGACGTTGAATTAGACTGTCTGTGCTCAGTGGGGAGCGTCTGCTAAATGACTCAAATGTAAATACAGCTTGTTCCAAATGGCACCCTATTCCGTATTTAGTGCACTACTTTAGACCAGAGCCCTATGGCACCCTATTTCGTATTTAGTGCACTACTTTAGACCAGAGCCCTATAGAACCCTATTCCCTATTTTAGTGTACTACTTTAGACCAGAGCCCTATGGCACCCTATTCCGTATATAGTGCACTACTTTAGACCAGAGTCCCGTGGCACCGTATTCCCTATTTAGTGCACTACTTTAGACCAGAGCCCTATGGCACCCTATTCCCTACATAGTGCACTACTTTAGGCCAGAGCCCTATGGCACCCTATTCCCTATTTTAGTGCACTACTTTAGGCCAGAGCCCTATGGCACCCTATTCCCTATTTTAGTGCACTACTTTAGACCAGAGTCCTGTGGCACCGTATTCCCTATATAGTGTACTACTTTAGACCAGAGCCCTATTGGTCCTGGTCAGAAGTAGCAGGCTACACTATAGTGAATAAAGCCCTATTGGTTCTGGTCAGAAGTAGCAGGCTCCACTACATAGTGAATAAAGCCCTATTGGTCCTGGTCAGAAGTAGCAGGCTACACTATAGTTAATAAAGCCCTATTGGTTCTGGTCAGAAGTAGCAGGCTACACTACATAGTGAATAAAGCCCTATTGGTTCTGGTCAGAAGTAGCAGGCTACACTATATAGTGAATAATGCCCTATTGGTTCTGGTCAGAAGTAGCAGGCTACACTACATAGTGAATAAAGCCCTATTGGTTCTGGTCAGAAGTAGCAGGCTACACTACATAGTGAATAAAGCCCTATTGGTTCTGGTCAGAAGTAGCAGGCTACACTACATAGTGAATAAAGCCCTATTGGTCCTGGTCAGAAGTAGCAGGCTACTCTATATAGTGAATAAAGTCCCATTTACATCCTGACATTCTTTCCCTTTTGTTATTGTTTTAGACATTTGAATATCCCATGTGATTCCATTAAATTATTTTATTGTAATAAAATATAATCTATTACATGTGATCTTTTTGCGTATAGTCCTTGTGCCGTTTTGTTCTTACTTTACAACGTCGTTTCCATCAACTAGTGACAAAAGCCGTTGTTTAGTTGAATCGGGTATGTTTGTGCTGGGCTTGGAACCAAAATGTGCACACCCAGTGAGATTTATTGTGAAGCACTGGGTTTCTATGTTATATGAGTGCCATCTGGCGAATGCAATTAATAAAATAATATGAATCTAGTTGTCTTAATTTGAAATGAGGTATAGTTTTAACAGTGAGTTGTTTTTTGTAATCTAGCAAATTGTATTTTCGGCTCACAGGGTTAACTAGCTCTGTGCACTCCAATCCCCTTTCACTGGTAAATGCAAACCAATATCATCTTCACTTTTTATTTATTTTATTTATTTATTTTATTTCACCTTTATTTAACCAGGTAGGCAAGTTGAGAACAAGTTCTCATTTACAATTGCGACCTGGCCAAGATAAAGCAAAGCAGTTCGACAGATACAACGACACAGAGTTACACATGGAGTAAAACAAACATACAGTCAACTTTGTGAATAACATTTTAATCTACAGTTTAGGCTACAATTATGCTGTGAGGTGTAACTTCACTCCTAAAGCAACCACTCTACTGTAGTTTATGGGTTATAAAAGCGTGGGAATGGAGTTACAGTTTCACCTTGTGGGAGAAAAAAAACGAGCATAATCTCGCGATAGACCAAGTCCAACCCCATTCTTGTCTATTGTGAGAGTTTTTCTATTCTCGCGCGATTTCGCAACTTTCCCACGGCTATTGTGGCGTCTGCCCTCTGTCCGCCTCTCCTCTCCCTTTTTTTTTTCCTACTCTCGTTTACATCTGTTCCCGTTCTTCTGTTCGTCCCAGCGGCGGTGGGAATGGATTTGAGATCTCGCGATTGTTGGGACTTTAGAAGTTCCAGTGGAAAATGGCGCCCGTTGTGACGGGGTAAGTGTTGAAATTCAGAGCAACAAAAAAAAAAAAACAATATGAAAGGAAAGAACCGTTTAAAAAGTTAACTTTCTTTGTTTTTTTTGGGGTAAACTTGAGTTTCCTAACCACTTTGTTACACTCGTTTTTGTTAGATAGCTTTGAAAGTGCTTTATTTAATTGGCGTCGCGCACTTATTGCTACTTTTGTGTCAATGTTAAGTGCGGTGTTAGCTAGCCACAACGAAAAGCTAGCCAACTAACTACCTCTTTTTATCCGCCAGTAATAATATATCTAACTATTTTATTTATTTTAGCTACATTTTATGTCCAGATCACCTAGTCATTATGGATTTGCTGAGTTCAATTAAACAATGTTTTTATATTTGTTCAATGTTGCCTATTTCATTTTTTACTAATCATGTAAAGTAACAAAGACAGTATTAAGTCGTATTTGTCCGACAAAAAAAACTGGCAACAAAGTTAGATTTTAACTTCACTGATTTGAATCGTTCACTATTATTATTATTATTATATTATATGCCACCTGCAGCATAATTCAAATATACTGTGTTTTTCTTCATGGTAACACTCACCTGTTAATAGTCATGGTGTTTGCTAGAATTGTGACAACTTTATAATTAAACTTTATCTAGTATAACGTGGAGCTGATAGAAAAGTACCTCGTTTTGTTTTCTTCAACAGGAAGTTTGGTGAGCAAGCTCCACCGCAGCGCCTGACGAGGTAAGGAAACGTTCCCACCACACGTTTCATAACTCGTCGGTCTCATTTAAACGTGAGAAACGTCTAGCTTCCACCTTCACAGCGTTTATATTACTAAGGTGTAGAGCCACTTATCCACATTCATTTCTTCCACTTTGCCATCAGATTTATTTTACACCCGTTTCTATATTACACACCATTCATACTGCAACTCAAGTGTCTAAGAGCATTTATTTATTTTATTTAACCGGGCAAGTCAGTTATGAATATGTTCTCATTTACAATGACGGCCTACGGGGGTTAACTGCCTTGTTCAGGGGCAGAAGCACAGAACTTTTTTACCTTGTCAGCTCTGGGATTCGATCTAGCAACCTTTTGGTTACTGGCCCAACGCTCTAACCACTAAGGCTACCTGCCTCCTCTAACCACTAAGGCTACCTGCCTCCTCTAACCACTAAGGCTACCTGCCTCCTCTAACCACTAGGCTACCTGCCTCCTCTAACCACTAAGGCTACCTGCCTCCTCTAACCACTAAGGCTACCTGCCTCCTCTAACCACTAAGGCTACCTGCCTCCTCTAACCACTAAGGCTACCTGCCTCCTCTAACCACTAGGCTACCTGCCTCCTCTAACCACTAAGGCTACCTGCCTCCTCTAACCACTAAGGCTACCTGCCTCCTCTAACCACTAAGGCTACCTGCCTCCTCTAACCACTAAGGCTACCTGCCTCCTCTAACCACTAAGGCTACCTGCCTCCTCTAACCACTAAGGCTACCTGCCTCCTCTAACCACTAAGGCTACCTGCCTCCTAACCACTAAGGCTACCTGCCTCCTCTAACCACTAAGGCTACCTGCCTCCTCTAACCACTAAGGCTACCTGCCTCCTCTAACCACTAAGGCTACCTGCCTCCTCTAACCACTAAGGCTACCTGCCTCCTCTAACCACTAAGGCTACCTGCCTCCTCTAACCACTAACCACTAACTAAGGCTACCTGCCTCCTCTAACCACTAAGGCTACCTGCCTCCTCTAACCACTAAGGCTACCTGCCTCCTCTAACCACTAAGGCTACCTGCCTCCTCTAACCACTAAGGCTACCTGCCTCCTCTAACCACTAAGGCTACCTGCCTCCTCTAACCACTAAGGCTACCTGCCTCCTCTAACCACTAAGGCTACCTGCCTCCTCTAACCACTAAGGCTACCTGCCTCCTCTAACCACTAAGGCTACCTGCCTCCTCTCCTCTAACCACTAAGGCTACCTGCCTCCCTAACCACTAAGGCTACCTGCCTCCTCTAACCACTAAGGCTACCTGCCTCCTCTAACCACTAAGGCTACCTGCCTCCTCTAACCACTAAGGCTACCTGCCTCCTCTAACCACTAAGGCTACCTGCCTCCTCTAACCACTAAGGCTACCTGCCTCCTCTAACCACTAAGGGCTACCTGCCTCCTCTAACCACTAAGGCTACCTGCCTCCTCTAACCACTAAGGCTACCTGCCTCCTCTAACCACTAAGGCTACCTGCCTCCTCTAACCACTAAGGCTACCTGCCTCCTCTAACCACTAAGGCTACCTGCCTCCTCTAACCACTAAGGCTACCTGCCTCCTCTAACCACTAAGGCTACCTGCCTCCTCTAACCACCACCTGCCTCCTCTAACCACTAAGGCTACCTGCCTCCTCTAACCACTAAGGCTACCTGCCTCCTCTAACCACTAGGCTACCTGCCTCCTCTAACCACTAAGGCTACCTGCCTCCTCTAACCACTAAGGCTACCTGCCTCCTCTAACCACTAGGCTACCTGCCTCCTCTAACCACTAGGCTACCTGCCTCCTCTAACCACTAGGCCTCCTCTAACCACTAGGCTACCTCCTCCTCTAACCACTAGGCTACCTGCCTCCTCTAACCACCAGGCTACCTGCCTCCTCTAACCACCAGGCTACCTGCCTCCTCTAACCACCAGGCTACCTGCCTCCTCTAACCACCAGGCTACCTGCCTCCTCTAACCACCAGGCTACCTGCCTCCTCTAACCACCAGGCTACCTGCCTCCTCTAACCACCAGGCTACCTGCCTCCTCTAACCACCAGGCTACCTGCCTCCTCTAACCACTAGGCTACCTGCCTCCTCTAACCACTAGGCTACCTGCCTCCTCTAACCACTAGGCTACCTGCCTCCTCTAACCACTAGGCTACCTGCCTCCTCTAACCACTAGGCTACCTGCCTCTGTGTGGTTCTGTATCCCGGTGCCTCTGTGTGGTTCTGTACCCGGTGAATCTATGTAGCTCTGTACCCCGGTGGTTCTGTACCCGGTGCCTCTGAAGTTGTCGACAGAACGTTCTTGTTTGATTGTGTTCAATAAATTTTGTCTGAACGTTGTTTTTCCCCCTATAGAGAGGCCATGAGAAACTACCTGAAGGAGAGGGGAGACCAGACCTTACTCATACTACACGCTAAAGTGGCACAGAAGTCTTACGGCAACGAGAAGAGGTCTGTATGAGAGAGAGAACGGTATTCATGGTGTCTCTGTATGAGAGGGAGAACGGTATTGATGGCGTCTCTGTATGAGAGAGAGAACGGTATTCATGGTGTCTCTGTATGAGAGGGAGAACGGTATTCATGGTGTCTGTATGAGAGACAGAACGGTATTCATGGTGTCTCTGTGTGAGAGAGAACGGTATTCATGGTGTCTCTGTGTGAGAGAGAACGGTATTCATGGAGTCTCTGTATGAGAGACAGAACGGTATTCATGGTGTCTCTGTATGAGAGGGAGAACAGTATTCATGGTGTCTCTGTATGAGAGAGAGAACGGTATTCATGGTGTCTCTGTATGAGAGAGAGAGAACGGTATTCATGGTGTCTCTGTGTGAGAGAGAGAGCGATAATTCATGGAGTCTCTGTATGAGAGAGAGAGCAGGGTATTCATGGTCTCTCTGTATGAGAGAGAGAGAAAACAGTATTCATGGTGTCTCTGTATGAGAGAGAGAACGGTATTCATGGTGTCTCTAGTTGATAGTGTGTGTATTCATGGTGTCTCTGTAGTTGATAGTGTGTGTGTATTCATGGTGTCTCTGTAGTTGATAGTGTGTGTGTATTCATGGTGTCTGTAGTTGATAGTGTGTGTGTTCATGGTGTCTGTAGTTGATAGTGTGTGTATTCATGGTGTCTGTAGTTGATAGTGTGTGTATTCATGGTGTCTCTGTAGTTGATAGTGTGTGTGTACATGGTGTCTGTAGTTGATAGTGTGTGTGTATTCATGGTGTCTCTGTAGTTGATAGTGTGTGTGTACATGGTGTCTGTAGTTGATAGTGTGTGTATTCATGGTGTCTCTGTAGTTGATAGTGTGTGTGTATTCATGGTGTCTGTAGTTGATAGTGTGTGTATTCATGGTGTCTCTGTAGTTGATAGTGTGTGTGTTCATGGTGTCTCTGTAGTTGATAGTGTGTGTGTTCATGGTGTCTGTAGTTGATAGTGTGTGTATTCATGGTGTCTGTAGTTGATAGTGTGTGTATTCATGGTGTCTCTGTAGTTGATAGTGTGTGTGTACATGGTGTCTGTAGTTGATAGTGTGTGTGTATTCATGGTGTCTCTGTAGTTGATAGTGTGTGTGTATTCATGGTGTCTCTGTAGTTGATAGTGTGTGTGTGTATTCATGGTGTCTCTGTAGTTGATAGTGTGTGTGTGTATTCATGGTGTCTCTGTAGTTGATAGTGTGTGTGTGTATTCATGGTGTCTGTAGTTGATAGTGTGTGTATTCATGGTGTCTCTGTAGTTGATAGTGTGTGTGTATTCATGGTGTCTGTAGTTGATAGTGTATGTATTCATGGTGTCTCTGTAGTTGATAGTGTGTGTATTCATGGTGTCTGTAGTTGATAGTGTGTGTATTCATGGTGTCTCTGTAGTTGATAGTGTGTGTATTCATGGTGTCTCTGTAGTTGATAGTGTGTGTTCATGGTGTCTCTGTAGTTGATAGTGTGTGTTCATGGTGTCTGTAGTTGATAGTGTGTGTGTATTCATGGTGTCTGTAGTTGATAGTGTGTGTGTATTCATGGTGTCTGTAGTTGATAGTGTGTGTGTGTTCATGGTGTCTCTGTAGTTGATAGTGTGTGTGTGTGTTCATGGTGTCTCTGTAGTTGATAGTGTGTGTGTATTCATGGTGTCTCTGTAGTTGATAGTGTGTGTGTATTCATGGTGTCTGTAGTTGATAGTGTGTGTGTGTTCATGGTGTCTCTGTAGTTGATAGTGTGTGTGTGTTCATGGTGTCTCTGTAGTTGATAGTGTGTGTGTGTGTTCATGGTGTCTCTGTAGTTGATAGTGTGTGTGTGTGTGTATTCACGGTGTCTCTGTAGTTGATAGTGTGTGTGTGTGTTCATGGTGTCTCTGTAGTTGATAGTGTGTGTGTATTCATGGTGTCTCTGTAGTTGATAGTGTGTGTGTATTCATGGTGTCTGTAGTTGATAGTGTGTGTATTCATGGTGTCTGTAGTTGATAGTGTGTGTATTCATGGTGTCTCTGTAGTTGATAGTGTGTGTGTTCATGGTGTCTCTGTAGTTGATAGTGTGTGTGTATTCATGGTGTCTGTAGTTGATAGTGTGTATGTATTCATGGTGTGTCTGTAGTTGATAGTGTGTATGTATTCATGGTGTCTCTGTAGTTGATAGTGTGTGTGTATTCATGGTGTCTCTGTAGTTGATAGTGTGTGTGTTCATGGTGTCTGTAGTTGATAGTGTGTGTGTATTCATGTTGTCTCTGTAGTTGATAGTGTGTATTCATGGTGTCTCTGTAGTTGATAGTTGATGGTGTCTCTGTAGTTGAGTGTGTGTTCATGGTGTCTCTGTAGTTGATAGTGTGTGTATTCATGGTGTCTCTGTAGTTGAGTGTGTGTGTTCATGGTGTCTGTAGTTGATAGTGTGTGTATTCATGGTGTCTCTGTAGTTGAGTGTGTGTGTTCATGGTGTCTCTGTAGTTGATAGTGTGTGTGTGTTCATGGTGTCTGTAGTTGATAGTGTGTGTATTCATGGTGTCTCTGTAGTTGATAGTGTGTGTGTCTTCATGGTGTCTGTAGTTGATAGTGTGTGTATTCATGGTGTCTGTAGTTGATAGTGTGTGTGTTCATGGTGTCTCTGTAGTTGATAGTGTGTGTGTATTCATGGTGTCTCTGTAGTTGATAGTGTGTGTGTATTCATGGTGTCTCTGTAGTTGATAGTGTGTGTGTGTTCATGGTGTCTGTAGTTGATAGTGTGTATGCATGGTGTCTGTAGTTGATAGTGTGTGTGTATTCATGGTGTCTCTGTAGTTGATAGTGTGTGTGTATTCATGGTGTCTCTGTAGTTGATAGTGTGTGTGTGTTCATGGTGTCTGTAGTTGATAGTGTGTGTATTCATGGTGTCTCTGTAGTTGATAGTGTGTGTGTTCATGGTGTCTGTAGTTGATAGTGTGTGTGTATTCATGGTGTCTGTAGTTGATAGTGTGTGTGTGTGTATTCATGGTGTCTGTAGTTGATAGTGTGTGTGTATTCATGGTGTCTCTGTAGTTGATAGTGTGTGTGTATTCATGGTGTCTCTGTAGTTGATAGTGTGTGTGTATTCATGGTGTCTCTGTAGTTGATAGTGTGTGTGTATTCATGGTGTCTCTGTAGTTGATAGTGTGTGTGTATTCATGGTGTCTCTGTAGTTGATAGTGTGTGTGTGTGTGTGTATTCATGGTGTCTCTGTAGTTGATAGTGTGTGTGTGTGTGTATGTATTCATGGTGTCTCTGTAGTTGATAGTGTGTGTGTATGTATTCATGGTGTCTCTGTAGTTGATAGTGTGTGTGTATGTATTCATGGTGTCTCTGTAGTTGATAGTGTGTGTGTATGTATTCATGGTGTCTCTGTAGTTGATAGTGTGTGTGTATGTATTCATGGTGTCTCTGTAGTTGATAGTGTGTGTGTGTGTATTCATGGTGTCTCTGTAGTTGATAGTGTGTGTGTATTCATGGTGTCTCTGTAGTTGATAGTGTGTGTATTCATGGTGTCTCTGTAGTTGATAGTGTGTGTATTCATGGTGTCTCTGTAGTTGATAGTGTGTGTGTATGTATTCATGGTGTCTCTGTAGTTGATAGTGTGTGTGTGTGTATTCATGGTGTCTCTGTAGTTGATAGTGTGTGTGTTCATGGTGTCTGTAGTTGGTGTCTCTGTAGTTGTCTCTGTAGTTGTGTGTGTATTCATGGTGTCTCTGTAGTTGATAGTGTGTGTGTGTGTTCATGGTGTCTCTGTAGTTGAGTGTGTGTGTGTTCATGGTGTCTCTGTAGTTGATAGTGTGTGTATTCATGGTGTCTCTGTAGTTGAGTGTGTGTGTTCATGGTGTCTGTAGTTGATAGTGTGTGTATTCATGGTGTCTCTGTAGTTGAGTGTGTGTGTTCATGGTGTCTCTGTAGTTGATAGTGTGTGTGTGTTCATGGTGTCTGTAGTTGATAGTGTGTGTATTCATGGTGTCTCTGTAGTTGATAGTGTGTGTGTCTTCATGGTGTCTGTAGTTGATAGTGTGTGTATTCATGGTGTCTGTAGTTGATAGTGTGTGTGTTCATGGTGTCTCTGTAGTTGATAGTGTGTGTGTATTCATGGTGTCTCTGTAGTTGATAGTGTGTGTGTATTCATGGTGTCTCTGTAGTTGATAGTGTGTGTGTATTCATGGTGTCTGTAGTTGATAGTGTGTATGTTCATGGTGTCTGTAGTTGATAGTGTGTGTGTATTCATGGTGTCTCTGTAGTTGATAGTGTGTGTGTATTCATGGTGTCTCTGTAGTTGATAGTGTGTGTGTATTCATGGTGTCTGTAGTTGATAGTGTGTGTATTCATGGTGTCTATAGTTGATAGTGTGTGTGTTCATGGTGTCTGTAGTTGATAGTGTGTGTGTATTCATGGTGTCTGTAGTTGATAGTGTGTGTGTGTGTATTCATGGTGTCTGTAGTTGATAGTGTGTGTGTATTCATGGTGTCTCTGTAGTTGATAGTGTGTGTGTATTCATGGTGTCTCTGTAGTTGATAGTGTGTGTGTATTCATGGTGTCTCTGTAGTTGATAGTGTGTGTGTATTCATGGTGTCTCTGTAGTTGATAGTGTGTGTGTGTGTGTGTATTCATGGTGTCTCTGTAGTTGATAGTGTGTGTGTGTGTGTATGTATTCATGGTGTCTCTGTAGTTGATAGTGTGTGTGTATGTATTCATGGTGTCTCTGTAGTTGATAGTGTGTGTGTATGTATTCATGGTGTCTCTGTAGTTGATAGTGTGTGTGTATGTATTCATGGTGTCTCTGTAGTTGATAGTGTGTGTGTATGTATTCATGGTGTCTCTGTAGTTGATAGTGTGTGTGTGTGTATTCATGGTGTCTCTGTAGTTGATAGTGTGTGTGTATTCATGGTGTCTCTGTAGTTGATAGTGTGTGTATTCATGGTGTCTCTGTAGTTGATAGTGTGTGTATTCATGGTGTCTCTGTAGTTGATAGTGTGTGTGTGTGTATTCTGCCCTCCTCCTTGTATCTATCTGATGGGCTGATCTGTCTGTCCTTTAGGTTCTTCTGCCCTCCTCCTTGTATCTATCTGATGGGCTGATCTGTCTGTCCTTTAGGTTCTTCTGCCCTCCTCCTTGTATCTATCTGATGGGCTGTGGCTGGAAGAAGAAGACGGAGGAGATGGAGAGAGAGGGCTGTTCAGAGCAGGAGGCTCAGCCCTGTGCCTTTATAGGGATAGGAAACAGTGACCAAGAGATGCAGCAACTCAACATAGAGGGGAAGGTAAGGGACAACACACACACACAGAGGGAGAGTCACACTGACACACACACACACACAGAGGGAGAGAGAGACACACACACACACACACACACACACACACACACACACACACACACACACACACACACACACACACACACACACACACACACACACACACACACACACACACACACACACACACACACACACACACACACACACACACACACACACACACACACACACAGGCAGAACAGTGAAACACACCTCCCTCAGTCTTTCCCCACAGAACTTCTGCATAACTGAAAATCCTGTGTTTCCACACTCAAATAACTTCTCTTCTCGCAAAATACTTCTCTCTCCCTCCTCTTTCTCTCTCCTCTTTCTCTCTCCTCTCCTTCTCTCTCCTCTCCTTCTCTCTCCTCTCCTTCTCTCTCCTCTCCTTCTCTCTCCTCTCCTTCTCTCTCCTCTCCTTCTCTCTCCTCTTTCTCTCTCTCCTCTTTCTCTCTCTCCTCTCTCTCTCTCTCTCTCTCTCCTCTTTCTCTCTCATTCTCTCTCCTCTTTCTCTCTCTTTCTCTCTCCTCTTTCTCTCTCTTTCTCTCTCCTCTTTCTCTCTCTCTTTCTCTCTCCTCTTTCTCTCTCTCTTTCTCTCTCCTCTTTCTCTCTCTCTTTCTCTCTCTCTCTTTCTCTCTCTCCTCTTTCTCTCTCTCTTTCTCTCTCTCTCTTTCTCTCTCTCCTCTTTCTCTCTCTCCTCTCCTTCTCTCTCCTCTCTCTCCTCTCCTTCTCTCTCCTTCTCTCTCTTTCTTTCTCTCCTCTCCTTCTCTCTCCTCTTTCTCTCTCTCCTCCTTCTCTCTCTTTCTCTCTCCTCTTTCTCTCTCCTCTTTCTCTCTTCTCTTTCTCTCTCTCTCTCTTTCTCTCTCTCCTCTTTCTCTCTCTCCTCTCCTTCTCTCTCCTCTTTCTCTCTCTCCTCTTTTTCTCTCTCCTCTCTCTCTCTCTCCTCTTTCTCTCTCTCCTCCTTCTCTCTCTCCTCCTTCTCTCTCTCTCTTTCTCTCTCTCCTCTTCTCTCTCTCCTCTTTCTCTCTCTCCTCTTTCTCTCTCTCCTCTTTCTCTCTCTCCTCTTTCTCTCTCTCCTCTTTCTCTCTCTCCTCTTTCTCTCTCTCCTCTTTCTCTCTCTCCTCTCCTTCTCTCTCTCCTCTCCTTCTCTCTCTCCTCTCCTCTCCTTCTCTCTCTCTCCTCTCCTTCTCTCTCTCCTCTCCTCTCCTTCTCTCTCTCCTCTCCTCTCCTTCTCCCTCTCTCTCCTTCTCTCTCTCCTCTCCTCTCCTTCTCTCTCTCCTCCTTCTCTCTCTCCTCCTCTCTTCTCTCTTCTCTCTCTCCTTCTCTCTCTCTCCTCTCCTCTCTCTCTCTCTCCTTCTCTCTCTCCTCTCCTTCTCTCTCTTCTCTCTCCTCTCCTTCTCTCTCTCCTCTCCTTCTCTCTCTCCTCTCCTTCTCTCTCTCCTCTCCTTCTCTCTCTCCTCTCCTTCTCTCTCTCCTCTCCTTCTCTCTCTCCTCTCCTTCTCTCTCTCCTCTCTCCTTCTCTCTCTCCTCTCCTTCTCTCTCTCTCCTCTCCTTCTCTCTCCTTCTCTCTCCTCTCCTTCTCTCTCCTCTTTCTCTCCTTCTCTCTCCTCTCCTTCTCTCTCCTCTTTCTCTCCTTCTCTCTCCTTCTCTCTCCTCTTTCTCTCTCTTCTCTCTCCTTCTCTCTCTCCTCTCCTTCTCTCTCTCCTCTCCTTCTCTCTCTCCTCTCCTTCTCTCTCTCCTCTCCTTCTCTCTCTCCTCTCCTTCTCTCTCCTCCTCTCTCCTCCTCTCTCCTCTCCTCCTCTCTCCTCTCCTCCTCTCTCCTCTCCTCTCTCTCTCTCCTCTCCTCCTCTCTCCTCTCCTCCTCTCTCTCTCTTCTCTCCTTCTCTCTCCTCTCATTCTCTCTCCTCCTTCTCTCTCTCCTCTCCTTCTCTCTCTCCTCTCCTTCTCTCTCCTCCTCTCTCCTCCTCTCTCCTCTCCTTCTCTCTCCTCTTTCTCTCCTTCTCTCTCCTCTTTCTCTCCTTCTCTCTCCTCCTTCTCTCTCTTCTCTCTCCTCTCCTTCTCTCTCTCCTCTCCTTCTCTCTTTCTCTCTCTCCTCTCTCTCTCTCTTTCTCTCTCTCTCCTCTCCTTCTCTCTCTCTCTTTCTCTCTCTCCTCTCCTCTCTCTCTCTCCTCTCTCTCTCTTTCTCTCTCTCCTCTTCTCCTCTCCTTCTCTTTCTCTCTTTCTCTCTCTCCTCTCCTTCTCTCCCCCCCCCTCCAGGACTTCTGCACAGCTAAGACTCTATACATCAGTGACAGTGACAAGAGGAAACACTTCATGCTGTCAGTCAAGATGTTCTATGGTAACAGCACAGACATAGGAGTCTTCCTTAGTAAGAGGATCAAAGTTATCTCTAAACCATCCAAGAAGAAACAGTCTCTGAAGAACGCTGACCGTGAGTATGGAGAGGAACACGCATGACTAGGACCACACACACACACACACACACACACACACACACACACATTTCCACAGTAATGGATAATTATACAGTATCAGTATTATAAAATAGTTTTTTGTTTTTTAAATATTTTTTATAGGGCTCTGGTCTAAAGTAGTGCATTACATAGGGAATAGGGTTCTATAGGGCTCTGGTCTAAAGTAGTGCATTACATAGGGAATAGGGTTCTATAGGGCTCTGGTCTAAAGTAGTGCACTACATAGGGAATAGGGTTCTATAGGGCTCTGGTCTAAAGTAGTGCACTACATAGGGAATAGGGTTCTATAGGGCTCTGGTCTAAAGTAGTGCACTACATAGGGAATAGGGCTCTGGTCTAAAGTAGTGCACTACATAGGGAATAGGGTTCTATAGGATGCTCTCACCACACACACACACACACACGCTTGATGCGCAGTGGTACGGTTTTCCTGAGTGGTTTCGGTACAAAGGTCTTTTTTTACTCTGTCATAACTCTGCTGTTTTCATTTGACAATGATCAACTTCAAAGTGTGGTCTCTCTTTCATGATCTCTTCATGAATGCATATCTAACCTTCTCTCTCCCTCACTCCCTACTCTCTCCCTCACTCCCTACCCTCTCCCTCACTCCCTACCCTCTCCCTCACTCCCTCCTCTCTCCCTCACTCCCTACCCTCTCCCTCACTCCCTACTCTCTCCCCCACTCCCTACCCTCTCCCTCACTCCCTACCCTCTCCCTCACTCCCTCCTCTCTCCCTCACTCCCTCCCTCTCTCCCTCACTCCCTACTCTCTCCCTCACTCCCTACTCTCTCCCTCACTCCCTACCCTCTCCCTCACTCCCTACCCTCTCCCTCACTCCCTCCTCTCTCCCTCACTCCCTACCCTCTCCCCCACTCCCTACTCTCTCCCCCACTCCCTACTCTCTCCCTCACTCCCTACTCTCTCCCTCACTCCCTACTCTCTCCCTCACTCCCTACCCTCTCCCTCACTCCCTACTCTCTCCCTCTCTCTAGTGTGTATAGCGTCAGGGACCAAGGTTGCGTTGTTTAACCGGCTGCGTTCTCAGACCGTCAGTACCCGCTACCTTCACGTGGAGGGAGGGAACTTCCATGCCAGTTCACAACAGTGGGGAGCCTTCTACATACACCTCTGTAAGTTACCCTCCCTCTCCTTCAGCCCCTCTCTTCCCTTCAGCCCCGCCTCTCTCTTCCCTTCGGCCCCGCCCCTCTCTTCCCTTCGGCCCCGCCCCTCTCTTCCCTTCGGCCCCACCCTCTCTTCCCTTCGGCCCCGCCCCTCTCTTCCCTTCGGCCCCGCCCCTCTCTTCCCTTCGGCCCCGCCCCTCTCTTCCCTTCGGTCCTCTAATAGCTTCCTCTGTCTTCCGTCTGAACTCTCTCTCCTCCTCTGTTTCAGCCAATCATGTTGTTTCTCTGTTAATTATGCTGCATTGCCATAGTGATGTCGAAGTCGATGCCACCCAGACAAGACTTCAGATAAAGATGTATAGCATCATATAGAGGGTTGTTATAGTAACTATATATAGATATATAGAGGGTCGCTATAGTAACTATATATAGATATATAGAGGGTTGTTACAGTAAGGGGGTTGTTGTAGTAACTATATGTAGATATATAGCATCATATAGAGGGTTGCTATAGTAACTATATATAGATATATAGAGGGTTGTTACAGTAAGGGGGTTGTTGTAGTAACTATATGTAGATATATAGCATCATATAGAGGGTCGCTATAGTAACTATATCTAGAGGGTCGCTATAGTAACTATATCTAGAGGGTCGTTATAGTAACTATATCTAGAGGGTCGCTATAGTAACTATATCTAGAGCACATATGTCAGAGTCAAGGCCCGCGGGCCACATCCGGCCCGCGAGAAGGTTTTTTACGGCCCCTGGGATGATCTTGATTTATTATTAGAACCGGCCCGCAGACCGCAGCAAGCCGGCAGCCCGCAGATCTTTTACACGCACCAATACTACATTTCCCACAATGCAACGGTGACGCACCGAGCAGTAGGCTGCTTCATTTCAATATTTATTGGCACAGCAGTTGTCAGCATCACAGTAAAATTAACTTTCAGATACCCATCAAAAATGGCAAAACGGAAGGTGGACACTGAGAACCGGGGGTTTCAAACAAGGTGGGAGTCGGAGTATTTGTTCACGGAGGTAGCTGGAAAACCTGTGTGTCTTCTGTGTGGAGAAAGTGTGGCGGTACTGAAAGAGTATAATCTGAGACGACATTATGAAACGAAACACGCGGACAAAAACAAGAATATGGACATGGAACAAAGGCTACAAAAGGCAGAGGAATTAAAACGAGGCCTCAAATCTCGACAGGCTCTGTTCAAAAAAGCCAAATCACAAGGCCAGGCTGCTGTCAAGGCCAGTTTTATTTTGGCAGAAGAGATCGCTAAATCAGCCCGGCCATTTACGGAGGGGGATTTCATCAAAAACTGCATGATTAAAGTTTGTGACGAAGTTTGCCCAGAAAAAAGGCAACTCTTTTTAAATGTGAGTCTGAGCAGAAACACCATTGCCGAGAGAGTAGACCAGTTGTCCATCAATCTAAAAGAGCAGCTTGTGAAAAAGGGAAAAGATTTCATTGCATATTCCTTGGCTGTGGATGAGAGCACCGACATTTCTGACATTGCCCAGTTGTCAATTTTCATCCGCGGAGTGGACTCCAGCCTAAGCGTGACAGAGGAGTTTTTGGCTTTACGTCCTATGCATGGCACAACTACGGGGCATGATTTGTATGAAGAGGTGTCAAGATGTGTAAATGAGATGGAGCTGCCTTGGGAAAAACTCGTGGGTTTGACAACCGACGGAGCACCTGCGATGTGTGGACACAGGAGCGGACTGGCGGAAAAGATACGGGAAAAGATGCAAGAGGAAAACGCGACAGGTGAGCTGACAGCTTATCATTGTATCATACACCAGGAAGCGTTGTGCGGTAAAGCCTTGAAAATGGAGCATGTAATGAGCATCATCACGCGCACAGTTAACTTTATCAGAGCCAAAGGTTTGAATCACCGCCAGTTCAAGGCATTTCTGACGGAGTTAGAAACGGAGCATGGTGATTTGCCTTATCACACAGAGGTGCGATGGCTAAGCCAGGGAAAGGTGCTTCAAAGATGTTTCGAGCTTCGTGAGGAGATTTGTCTGTTCTTGGACAGCAAAGGGAAAGACACAACACAACTCCGAGACGAAATGTTTCTGTGTGAAATGGCTTTTCTGTGTGACATTACGAGTCATCTGAATGCAATGAACTTGCAGCTGCAGGGTCGGGATCGTGTCATCTCTGATATGTACAGTACAGTGAAGGCATTTAAAACCAAACTGACTCTGTGGGAGACGCAGATGCGGAAAGAAAATTTGAGCCACTTTCCCAGCTGCCAGACCATGAAAGAGAAGCTCTCTACCAGTGCGTTCCCGAGCGCACAGTTGGCTGATAAAATAGGTATGCTTGCCGCTGACTTTCGACGCCGATTTGCTGACTTTGAAGCACAAAAAAGCAGGTTGGAACTGCTCGGTAACCCATTTGCTGTTGACGTGGAAAGCTCACCACCAAACCTCCAAATGGAGTTGATTGACCTCCAATGCAATGATGCACTGAGGGCAAAATATGCGGCAGTGGGTGCTGCGGAGTTCGCCCGTTTCCTCCCGACACAATGCCCCAGCTGCGCATCCAGGCTGCTCAAACGTTGTCTATGTTTGGCAACACATACCTGTGTGAACAACTGTTTTCTTTGATGAACTTGAACAAAACATCACACAGAAGTCGACTTACTGCTGAACACCTCCACTCAATTCTGAGGATTTCCTCAGCTCAGAGCCTTACCCCGAACATTGATGAACTTGTGGAAAAGATGGGACACCACCAAGTATCACCCTCAACCTCAAACAAGTGAACATTACTGTGCAATCACATATTTAGAGTTTTTACTCAGTTCAAGTTTAAAAGTTAAAGTTTAATATTTGTTTTCACTGCATGTTACTTCTCCTTAAACAAAGTGTTGTTTTTGATTAATAGATTTTTGCACTTTATTTTATTGTATTTCAATCCAATTATATTTTAAAAATATTTCAGTTGAGTGGATGATAGAAAATTGCTATTATTGTTTTTTTCTTTGAAGTAAATTTAGCCCACTTTTGCTAAAATAGAAAATATAGGCTACTGATGGTGCCTTGAATACCGGTTTCTTTCATTTAATGTTCATGTTATGGGGATTTTTATATAAAGGAAATTTGTCTTTTGTGTCTGTTGAAAATTAAAGATTACTGACAGAGCCATAAGAAAATATTGCTTTATTTATCTGATCATATTGGAATATAGGTTTTCAGTAGGTTCAATTAGGTTCACTAGACTATATGCGTCATTTAAAAAAATTTCAATGAACATTCGAACAGTCCGGCCCTCGGCTTGTAGCTAAATTTTTTATTTGGCCCTCCGTCCATTTGACTTTGACACCCCTGATCTAGAGGGTCGCTATAGTAACTATATCTAGAGGGTCGCTATAGTAACTATATCTAGAGGGTCGCTATAGTAACTATATCTAGAGGGTCGCTATAGTAACTATATCTAGAGGGTCGCTATAGTAACTATATCTAGAGGGTCGCTATAGTAACTATATCTAGAGGGTCGCTATAGTAACTATATCTAGAGGGTCGCTATAGTAACTATATCTAGAGGGTCGCTATAGTAACTATATCTAGAGGGTCGCTATAGTAACTATATCTAGAGGGTCGCTATATCTAGAGGGTCGCTATATCTAGAGGGTCGCTATATCTAGAGGGTCGCTATAGTAACTATATCTAGAGGGTCGCTATAGTAACTATATCTAGAGGGTCGCTATAGTAACTATATCTAGAGGGTCGCTATAGTAACTATATCTAGAGGGTCGCTATAGTAACTATATCTAGAGGGTCGCTATAGTAACTATATATCATCTCCATTATAGTAGGGCTGATTTCAGTTATTAAATGTGTTTCCTACAGTAGTAACTATGACTCTCTCCCTGTAGTGGAGGAGGAAGAGCCGGAAGGGGAGGAGTTTGCAGTGAGGGATGGATACATCCACTATGGTCAGACTGTCAAACTGGTCTGTTCTGTCACTGGTATGGCGCTGCCTAGACTGGTACGTACCAACGTGTCTCACCTCTCTACCTACAGGTCTGTCTCCTGTTCCTACATATTCACCTCTCTACCTACAGGTCTGTCCGTTTCCTGTTCCTACATATTCACCTCTCTACCTACAGGTCTGTCTGTCTGTCTGCTGTTCCTACATATTCACCTCTCTATCTACAGGTCTGTCTGTCTGTCTCCTGTTCCTACATATTCACCTCTCTACCTACAGGTCTGTCTGTCTCCTGTTCCTACATATTCACCTCTCTACCTACAGGTCTGTCTGTCTGTCTCCTGTTCCTACATATTCACCTCTCTACCTACAGGTCTGTCTGTCTGTCTCCTGTTCCTACATATTCACCTCTCTATCTACAGGTCTGTCTGTCTGTCTGTCTGTCTGTCTGTCTGTCTGTCTGTCTGTCTGTCTGTCTGTCTGTCTGTCTGTCTGTCTGTCTGTCTGTCTGCTGTTCCTACATATTCACCTCTCTACCTACAGGTCTGTCTGTCTGTCTCCTGTTCCTACATATTCACCTCTCTATCTACAGGTCTGTCTGTCTGTCTCCTGTTCCTACATATTCACCTCTCTACCTACAGGTCTGTCTGTCTGTCTCCTGTTCCTACATATTCACCTCTCTACCTACAGGTCTGTCCGTTTCCTGTTCCTACATATTCACCTCTCTACCTACAGGTCTGTCTGTCTGTCTGCTGTTCCTACATATTCACCTCTATCTACAGGTCTGTCTGTCTGTCTCCTGTTCCTACATATTCACCTCTCTACCTACAGGTCTGTCTGTCTCCTGTTCCTACATATTCACCTCTCTACCTACAGGTCTGTCTGTCTGTCTCCTGTTCCTACATATTCACCTCTCTACCTACAGGTCTGTCTGTCTGTCTCCTGTTCCTACATATTCACCTCTCTATCTACAGGTCTGTCTGTCTGTCTGTCTGTCTGTCTGTCTGTCTGTCTGTCTGTCTGTCTGTCTGTCTGTCTGTCTGTCTGTCTGTCTGTCTGTCTGTCTGCTGTTCCTACATATTCACCTCTCTACCTACAGGTCTGTCTGTCTGTCTCCTGTTCCTACATATTCACCTCTCTATCTACAGGTCTGTCTGTCTGTCTCCTGTTCCTACATATTCACCTCTCTACCTACAGGTCTGTCTGTCTGTCTGTCTGTCTGTCTGTCTGCTGTTCCTACATATTCACCTCTCTACCTACAGGTCTGTCTGTCTGTCTCCTGTTCCTACATATTCACCTCTCTATCTACAGGTCTGTCTGTCTGTCTGCTGTTCCTACATATTCACCTCTCTACCTACAGGTCTGTCTGTCTGCTGTTCCTACATATTCACCTCTCTATCTACAGGTCTGTCTGTCTGTCTCCTGTTCCTAAATATTCACCTCTCTACCTACAGGTCTGTCTGTCTGCTGTTCCTACATATTCACCTCTCTATCTACAGGTCTGTCTGTCTGTCTCCTGTTCCTAAATATTCACCTCTCTATCTACAGGTCTGTCTGTCTGTCTGTCTGTCTGCTGTTCCTACATATTCACCTCTCTACCTACAGGTCTGTCTGTCTGTCTGCTGTTCCTACATATTCACCTCTCTACCTACAGGTCTGTCTGTCTGTCTCCTGTTCCTACATATTCACCTCTCTACCTACAGGTCTGTCTGTCTCCTGTTCCTACATATTCACCTCTCTACCTACAGGTCTGTCTGTCTGTCTCCTGTTCCTACATATTCACCTCTCTACCTACAGGTCTGTCTCCTGTTCCTACATATTCACCTCTCTACCTACAGGTCTGTCTGTCTGTCTCCTGTTCCTACATATTCACCTCTCTACCTACAGGTCTGTCTGTCTGTCTCCTGTTCCTACATATTCACCTCTCTACCTACAGGTCTGTCTCCTGTTCCTACATATTCACCTCTACCTACAGGTCTGTCTGTCTGTCTCCTGTTCCTACATATTCACCTCTCTACCTACAGGTCTGTCTGTCTGTCTCCTGTTCCTACATATTCACCTCTCTACCTACAGGTCTGTCTGTCTGTCTCCTGTTCCTACATATTCACCTCTCTACCTACAGGTCTGTCTGTCTGTCTGTCTGTCTGTCTGTCTGTCTGTCTGTCTGTCTGTCTGTCTGTCTGTCTGTCTGTCTGTCTGTCTGTCTGTCTGTCTGTCTGTCTGTCTGTCTGTCTGTCTGTCTGTCTGTCTGTCTGTCTGTCTGTCTGTCTGTCTCCTGTTCCTACATATTCACCTCTCTACCTACAGGTCTGTCTGTCTGTTCCTACATATTCACCTCTCTATCTACAGGTCTGTCTCCTGTTCCTACATATTCACCTCTCTACCTACAGGTCTGTCTGTCTGTCTCCTGTTCCTACATATTCACCTCTCTACCTACAGGTCTGTCTGTCTGTCTCCTGTTCCTACATATTCACCTCTCTACCTACAGGTCTGTCTGTCTGTCTGTCTGTCTGTCTGTCTGTCTGTCTGTCTGTCTGTCTGTCTGTCTGTCTGTCTGTCTGTCTGTCTGTCTGTCTGTCTCCTGTTCCTACATATTCACCTCTCTACCTACAGGTCTGTCTGTCTGTTCCTACATATTCACCTCTCTACCTACAGGTCTGTCTGTCTGCTGTTCCTACATATTCACCTCTCTACCTACAGGTCTGTCTGTCTGTCTCCTGTTCCTACATATTCACCTCTCTATCTACAGGTCTGTCTGTCTCCTGTTCCTACATATTCACCTCTCTATCTACAGGTCTGTCTGTCTGCTGTTCCTACATATTCACCTCTCTACCTACAGGTCTGTCTGTCTCCTGTTCCTACATATTCACCTCTCTATCTACAGGTCTGTCTGTCTCCTGTTCCTACATATTCACCTCTCTATCTACAGGTCTGTCTGTCTGCTGTTCCTACATATTCACCTCTCTACCTACAGGTCTGTCTGTCTCCTGTTCCTACATATTCACCTCTACCTACAGGTCTGTCTGTCTGTCTCCTGTTCCTACATATTCACCTCTCTACCTACAGGTCTGTCTGTCTGTCTCCTGTTCCTACATATTCACCTCTCTACCTACAGGTCTGTCTGTCTGTCTCCTGTTCCTACATATTCACCTCTCTACCTACAGGTCTGTCTGTCTGTCTGTCTGTCTGTCTGTCTGTCTGTCTGTCTGTCTGTCTGTCTGTCTGTCTGTCTGTCTGTCTGTCTGTCTGTCTGTCTGTCTGTCTGTCTGTCTGTCTCCTGTTCCTACATATTCACCTCTCTATCTACAGGTCTGTCTCCTGTTCCTACATATTCACCTCTCTACCTACAGGTCTGTCTGTCTGTCTCCTGTTCCTACATATTCACCTCTCTACCTACAGGTCTGTCTGTCTGTCTCCTGTTCCTACATATTCACCTCTCTACCTACAGGTCTGTCTGTCTGTCTGTCTGTCTGTCTGTCTGTCTGTCTGTCTGTCTGTCTGTCTGTCTGTCTGTCTGTCTGTCTGTCTGTCTGTCTCCTGTTCCTACATATTCACCTCTCTACCTACAGGTCTGTCTGTCTGTTCCTACATATTCACCTCTCTATCTACAGGTCTGTCTCCTGTTCCTACATATTCACCTCTCTACCTACAGGTCTGTCTGTCTGTCTCCTGTTCCTACATATTCACCTCTCTACCTACAGGTCTGTCTGTCTGTCTCCTGTTCCTACATATTCACCTCTCTACCTACAGGTCTGTCTGTCTGTCTGTCTGTCTGTCTGTCTGTCTGTCTGTCTGTCTGTCTGTCTGTCTGTCTGTCTGTCTGTCTGTCTGTCTGTCTGTCTCCTGTTCCTACATATTCACCTCTCTACCTACAGGTCTGTCTGTCTGTTCCTACATATTCACCTCTCTACCTACAGGTCTGTCTGTCTGCTGTTCCTACATATTCACCTCTCTACCTACAGGTCTGTCTGTCTGTCTCCTGTTCCTACATATTCACCTCTCTATCTACAGGTCTGTCTGTCTCCTGTTCCTACATATTCACCTCTCTATCTACAGGTCTGTCTGTCTGCTGTTCCTACATATTCACCTCTCTACCTACAGGTCTGTCTGTCTCCTGTTCCTACATATTCACCTCTCTATCTACAGGTCTGTCTGTCTCCTGTTCCTACATATTCACCTCTCTATCTACAGGTCTGTCTGTCTGCTGTTCCTACATATTCACCTCTCTACCTACAGGTCTGTCTGTCTCCTGTTCCTACATATTCACCTCTACCTACAGGTCTGTCTGTCTGTCTCCTGTTCCTACATATTCACCTCTCTACCTACAGGTCTGTCTGTCTGTCTCCTGTTCCTACATATTCACCTCTCTACCTACAGGTCTGTCTGTCTGTCTCCTGTTCCTACATATTCACCTCTCTACCTACAGGTCTGTCTGTCTGTCTCCTGTTCCTACATATTCCCAGGTGATGTGTGATAGATAATCAGGGTGTCTCTCACCTCCTCCCCAGGTGATGTGTGATAATCAGGGTGTCTCTCACCTCCTTCCCAGGTGATGTGTGATAGATAATCAGGGTGTCTCTCACCTCCTCCCCAGGTGATGTGTGATAGATAATCAGGATGTCTCTCACCTCCTCCCCAGGTGATGTGTGATAATCAGGGTGTCTCTCACCTCCTCCCCAGGTGATGTGTGATGTGTGATAATCAGGGTGTCTCACCTCCTCCCCAGGTGATGTGTGATAATCAGGGTGTCTCACCTCCTCCCCAGGTGATGTGTGATAATCAGGGTGTCTCACCTCCTCCCCAGGTGATGTGTGATAATCAGGGTGTCTCACCTCCTCCCCAGGTGATGTGTGATAATCAGGGTAACCTCCTCCCCAGGTGATGTGTGATAATCAGGGTGTCTCTCACCTCCTCCCCAGGTGATGTGTGATAGATAATCAGGGTGTCTCTCACCTCCTCCCCAGGTGATCCGTAAGGTGGACAAGCAGACAGCGTTGTCGCAGACACCCAGTGTCTCAGCTCCACAAGTGTTCCTTCTACCTGAAAGACACCGAAAGAATGTACCTCTGTCTCTCACAGGAGAGAATCATTCAGTTCCAGGTACACACACACACACACACACACACACACACACACACACACACACACACACACACACACACACACACACACACACACACACACACACACACACACACACACACACACACCTCCTAGCCCTTGTAGATCGGAGCCACATCTGGTAATAGCTTTTCCCAGCCCTCTGGGTTCCTTATTGGACCACTAGTTCATCTAGTCCCTCCCTGTTTAATGAGGGTTTCTTATTGGACCACTAGTTCATCTAGTCCCTCCCTGTTTAATGAGAGTTCCTTATTGGACCACTAGTTCATCTAGTCCCTCCCTGTTTAATGAGAGTTCCTTATTGGACCACTAGTTCATCTAGTCCCTCCCTGTTTAATGAGAGTTCCTTATTGGACCACTAGTTCATCTAGTCCCTCCCTGTTTAATGAGAGTTCCTTATTGGACCACTAGTTCATCTAGTCCCTCCCTGTTTAATGAGAGTTCCTTATTGGACCACTAGTTCATCTAGTCCCTCCCTGTTTAATGAGAGTTCCTTATTGGACCACTAGTTCATCTAGTCCCTCCCTGTTTAATGAGAGTTCCTTATTGGGTGAGAGTTCCTTATTGGACCACTAGTTCATCTAGTCCCTCCCTGTTTAATGAGGGTTCCTTATTGGACCACTAGTTCATCTAGTCCCTCCCTGTTTAATGAGAGTTCCTTATTGGACCACTAGTTCATCTAGTCCCTCCCTGTTTAATGAGAGTTCCTTATTGGACCACTAGTTCATCTAGTCCCTCCCTGTTTAATGAGAGTTCCTTATTGGACCACTAGTTCATCTAGTCCCTCCCTGTTTAATGAGAGTTCCTTATTGGACCACTAGTTCATCTAGTCCCTCCCTGTTTAATGAGAGTTCCTTATTGGACCACTAGTTCATCTAGTCCCTCCCTGTTTAATGAGAGTTCCTTATTGGACCACTAGTTCATCTAGTCCCTCCTGTTTAATGAGGGTTCCTTATTGGACCACTAGTTCATCTAGTCCCTCCCTGTTTAATGAGAGTTCCTTATTGGACCACTAGTTCATCTAGTCCCTCCCTGTTTAATGAGGGTTCCTTATTGGACCACTAGTTCATCTAGTCCCTCCCTGTTTAATGAGAGTTCCTTATTGGACCACTAGTTCATCTAGTCCCTCCCTGTTTAATGAGGGTTTCTTATTGGACCACTAGTTCATCTAGTCCCTCCCTGTTTAATGAGAGTTCCTTATTGGACCACTAGTTCATCTAGTCCCTCCCTGTTTAATGAGGGTTTGTTATTGGACCACTAGTTCATCTAGTCCCTCCCTGTTTAATGAGAGTTCCTTATTGGACCACTAGTTCATCTAGTCCCTCCCTGCCCCCCAAAAAGACCAGTAAGGAGATGATAAATGACCAATTTGCATATCTCCTTCCCCAGGCCACGCCCTTCCCCAAAGAGACCAGGTCTGCTTTCAGTACAGTGGACGGTTGCGGGGACGGTTCGTTACGTTGCGGGACGGTTCGTTACGTTATGGACGGTTCGTTACGTTGCGGGACGGTTCGTTACGTTGGACGGTTCGTTACGTTGGACGGTTCGTTACGTTATGGACGGTTCGTTACGTTGCGGGACGGTTCGTTACGCTATGGACGGTTCGTTACGTTGCTATGGACGGTTCGTTACGCTATGGACGGTTCGTTACGTTGCTATGGACGGTTCGTTACGCTATGGACGGTTCGTTACGCTTGGACGGTTCGTTACGTTGGACGGTTCGTTACGTTATGGGACGGTTCGTTACGCTATGGGGGTTCGGTTATGGACGGTTCGTTACGCTATGGGACGGTTCGTTACGTTGGACGTTACGTTGCGCTACGTTGCTTGGGCGGTTCGCTACGTTGCGTTGCGGGCGGGACGGTTGCGTTACGTTGCGCGTTTACGTTATGGACGGTTCGTTACGTTGCCGGACGGTTCGTTACGTTACGTTGCCGGACGGTTCGTTACGTTACGTTGCCGGACGGTTCGTTACGTTACGGTGCCGGACGGTACGTTACGTTACGTTGCCGGACGGTTGGTTCGGTACGTTGAACTGAAGCGGTGTTGTTTTACATTACATTTAAGTCAACTGGTCATTTTGTACTGAATGACCAGTTGTTTGTTTAAATGGGGAGGGTTGTGGGTTGGGGAATGCTGTCTATGGACTCCCCTTTTTTAAATTACACCACTCATTTCTTCAAGCAACACCTCACCACAGTTCAAACCCCCGCTGACAAGGTACAAATCTGTCGTTCTGCCCTGAACAGGCAGTTAACCCACTGTTCCCTTTAGGCCGTCATTGAAAATAAGAATTTGTTCTTAACTGACTTGCCTAGTTAAATAAAGGTAAAATAAATAAAATGCGTTAAAAAACACCCACCAAGCAGGAGGAAGTCTGTTCAAGGTTTCAGCACAAACTGGACGTTAACTCCACCTGAAGGCACCTCAGTAATGAGATCATAAACTACTAATTAGCTTATCTCCCCAGGACGTTGAGTGAGTCTGTTCGGGGCGTTCCCAAACTGTTCGACCAGTGGACGGAGATCATAAAACTAATTAGCGCTCCCAAAAGACCAGTACGGAGGCATATCTCCTCCCCACACCTTTCCCCAAAAATACCACTATGGATGGACTAACATATCTCCTCCCCAGGCCACGCCCTACCCCAAAAGACCTGTATGGAGGTACATCTAATTAGCATATCTCCTCCCCAGGCCACACCTTTCCCCAAAAATAACACTATGGATGTAAATGACTAACATATCTCCTCCCCCAGGCCACGCCCCTACCCCAAAAGACCTGTATGGAGGTACATAACTAATTAGCATATCTCCTCCCCAGGCCACACCTTTCCCCCAAAAAATACCACTATGGATGTAAATGCCTAATTAGCATATCTCCTCCCCCAAGGAGCCCAGTACGGAGGTAAATGACTAATTAACATATCTCCTCCCCAGGCCACGCCCTGCCCCAAAGAGCCCAGTAAGGAGATGATCGATGGAGCCTCCTGGACCATAATCAGTACAGACAAGGCAGAGTACACCTTCTACCAGGGGATGGGTCCTGTACCCTGTCCTGGACCAGTCCCTGTGGTGGAGAGTCTGCAGGTACACACACACGTACACACACACACCTTCTACCAGGGGATGGGTCCTGTACCCTGTCCTGTTACACCAGTCCCTGTGGTGGAGAGTCTACAGGTACACACACACGTACACACACACACACACACACACACACATTAACATATACCTACATACCTCACGGCACAAAAAAACGGTACTGAGAGACACACACACTGCGTTGGACACCCTCTGTTGTACTACCGTTAATACACAAAAAAAAGGGAGGGACAGGACCCACACTAACCCCTCTGTTGTCGGTTGAATGGTGGAGGGGACAGGACCCACGTAACCCCTCTGTTGAGTTGAACTGGAGGGACAGGACCCACACTAACCCTCTGTTGTTTTATGGTGGAGGGGACATTTAAGTCAACTGTTGGTCATTTTGTACTGAATGACCAGTTGTTTGTTTAAATGGGGAGGGGTTGTGGGTTGGGAATGCTGTCAGCATGGACCCACACTCCCTCTGTTTTTAAATTACACCACTCATTTCTTCAAGCAACACCTCACCACAGTTCAAATGGTGGAGCTGACAAGGTACAAATCTGTCGTCTCTGCCCCTGAACAGGCAGTTAACCCTCTGTGTCCCTTGTAGGGTCATTGAAAATAAGAATTTGTTCTTAACTGACTGTTGCCTAGTTAAATAAAGGTAAAATAAATAAAATGCATTTTAAAAAAACACCCACCAAGCAGGAGTGAAGTCTGTTCAAGGACGTTGTTTGGGAGACGTGTTGTTCAGCACAAACTGTTCTGCATCTCAGCCCACGTTAACTCCACCTGAAGGCACCTCAGTAATGAGATCATAAACTACTAATTAGCTTATCTCCTCCCCCAGGCCACCCTCTGTTGTCTCTAGTTGAAAAAGACCAGTAACCCCTCTGAGGTACATAGTTGAATTAGACATATCTCCTCCCCAGGCCACACCTTTCCCCAAAAATACCACTATGGATGTAAATGACTAACATATCCCCTCCCCCAGGCCACGCCCCTACCCCAAAAGTCCTGTATGGAGGTACATAACTAATTAGTCTCATATCTCCTCCCCAGGCCACACCTTTCCCCAAAAATAACTCTAGTTGGATGTGGAAATGACCCCTCTGTTGTCTCTAGTTGAATGGTGGAGGCCACCCCCTAACCCCCAAAAGACCTGTTATGGTGGAGGGACATAACTAACCCCTCTGTTGTCTCTCAGTTATCTCCTCCCCAGGCCACACCCCCTGTTGTCCTAGTTGAATGGTGGAGGGGACAGGAAAATACCACTATGGATCTAAATGAATGGTAGCATATCTCCTCCCTCTGTTGCCCAGTTGAATGGTGGAGGTAAATGACTAATTAACATATCTCCTGGAGGGGACCCCAGGCCACGCCCTGTCCCCAAAGAGCCCAGTAACCCCTCTGTTGAGATGATGGTGGATGGAGCCTCCTGGACCATAATCAGTGGACAGACAAGGCAGAGTACACCTTCTACCAGTTGGGATGGGTCCTGTACCCTGTCCTGTTACACCAGTCCCTGTGGTGGAGAGTCTGCAGGTACACACACACGTACACACACACACACTGTTGTCTTCTACCATGGGGATGGGTCCACTAACCCCCTGTTGTCCTGTTACACCAGTCCCTGTGGTGGAGAGTCTACATGGTGGACACACAGGACACACACTACACACCCTCTGTTGTCTCTAGTTGGGTGGAGGGGACAGGACCCCACTAACCCCTCTGTTGTCTCCAGTTGAATGGTGGAGGGACAGGTACCACACTAACCCCTCTGTTGTCTCTAGTTGAATGGTGGAGGGGACAGGACCCACACTAACCCCTCTGTTGTCTCTACATGGAGGGGAAACACACTAACCCCTCTGTTGTCTCTAGTTGAATGGTGGAGGGGACAGGAAAAACCCCTCTGTTGTCTCTAGTTGAATGGTGGAGGGGACAGGACCCACACTAACCCCTCTGTTGTCTCTAGTTGAATGGTGGAGGGGACAGGACCCACACTAACCCCTCTGTTGTCTCTAGTTGAATGGTGGAGGGACAGGACCCACACTAACCCCTCTGTTGTCTCTAGTTGAATGGTGGAGGGACAGGACCCACACTAACCCCTCTGTTGTCTCTAGTTGAATGGTGGAGGGACAGGACCCACACTAACCCCTCTGTTGTCTCTAGTTGAATGGTGGAGGGGACAGGACCCACACTAACCCCTCTGTTGTCTCTAGTTGAATGGTGGAGGGGACAGGACCCACACTAACCCCTCTGTTGTCTCTAGTTGAATGGTGGAGGGGACAGGACCCACACTAACCCCTCTGTTGTCTCTAGTTGAATGACCCACACTAACCCCTCTGTTGGAGGGGACAGGACCCACACTAACCCCTCTGTTGTCTCTAGTTGAATGGTGGAGGGGACAGGACCCACACTAACCCCTCTGTTGTCTCTAGTTGAATGGTGGAGGGGACAGGACCCACACTAACCCCTCTGTTGTCTCTAGTTGAATGGTGGAGGGGACAGGACCCACACTAACCCCTCTGTTGTCTCTAGTTGAATGGTGGAGGGGACAGGACCCACACTAACCCTCTGTTGTCTCTAGTTGAATGGTGGAGGGGACAGGACCCACACTAACCCCTCTGTTGTCTCTAGTTGAATGGTGGAGGGGACAGGACCCACACTAACCCCTCTGTTGTCTCTAGTTGAATGGTGGAGGGGACAGGACCCACACTAACCCCTCTGTTGTCTCTAGTTGAATGGTGGAGGGGACAGGACCCACACTAACCCCTCTGTTGTCTCTAGTTGAATGGTGGAGGGGACAGGACCCACACTAACCCCTCTGTTGTCTCTAGTTGAATGGTGGAGGGGACAGGACCCACACTAACCCCTCTGTTGTCTCTAGTTGAATGGTGGAGGGGACAGGACCCACACTAACCCTCTGTTGTCTCTAGTTGAATGGTGGAGGGGACAGGACCCACACTAACCCCTCTGTTGTCTCTAGTTGAATGGTGGAGGGGACAGGACCCACACTAACCCCTCTGTTGTCTCTCTAGTTGAATGGTGGAGGGGACAGGACCCACACTAACCCCTCTGTTGTCTCTAGTTGAATGGTGGAGGGGACAGGACCCACACTAACCCCTCTGTTGTCTCTAGTTGAATGGTGGAGGGGACAGGACCCACACTAACCCCTCTGTTGTCTCTAGTTGAATGGTGGAGGGACAGGTCCCACACTAACCCCTCTGTTGTCTCTAGTTGAATGGTGGAGGGGACAGGACCCACACTAACCCCTCTGTTGTCTCTAGTTGAATGGTGGAGGGGACAGGACCCACACTAACCCCTCTGTTGTCTCTAGTTGAATGGAGGAGGGGACAGGACCCACACTAACCCCTCTGTTGTCTCTAGTTGAATGGTGGAGGGGACAGGTCCCACACTAACCCCTCTGTTGTCTCTAGTTGAATGGTGGAGGGGACAGGACCCACACTAACCCCTCTGTTGTCTCTAGTTGAATGGTGGAGGGGACAGGACCCACACTAACCCCTCTGTTGTCTCTAGTTGAATGGTGGAGGGGACAGGACCCACACTAACCCCTCTGTTGTCTCTAGTTGAATGGTGGAGGGGACAGGACCCACACTAACCCCTCTGTTGTCTCTAGTTGAATGGTGGAGGGGATGTGGCCATGTTGGAGCTGACAGGACAGAACTTTGCTCCAGATCTCCGAGTCTGGTTTGGAGATATCGAGGCTGACACCATGTACAGGTAAGCTGTTGTGTGAGTGACAGAGACGGCTGGCATGGTATCGTGTTACCATGGTAACTGTATAATCGTGTCATTTGAAGATTATGGATTAGGACTGTCATGTCATTAATAAATACAATTATTAAAATGGTTATTTTATTTGTTTGTTTTTCTATGAACTCAATTTTTAAGAGGTCAGTCTTGACCCAAAAGCAGTAAAAATGTAAAAGTGAGGTACCAACCACAGTCACAGCTGATATCCGGAGAGACCAGTTTTAAGATTGTTGTTAAGTTTAACGAACGACTGACCCAAGACGGATGACATGCGGTCGAGTCCGTTTCCGTGGTAACGCGGACTCCACAAGGTGCCGGATCTCGCGGTGAATCTGTCTTTTTGTCTTAACCCCTTCTGTCCCAGGTGTGGAGAGAGCGTGCTCTGCGTGGTGCCTGACATCTCGGCCTTCAGAGAGGGGTGGCGCTGGGTCCGTCAGCCCGTCCAGGTCCCCGTCACCTTGGTCCGCAACGACGGAGTCATCTACTCCACGGCCCTCACCTTCACCTATACCCCAGAACCAGGCCCTCGTCTTCACTGCAGCGCTGCCGGAGCCATCCTCCAGACCCACAGTCACAGTATCTCCTCTTCGTCCTCATCCTCGCCTTCCTCAGGGAGTCTGGGGATGGGAGGTTTAGGGGGGTTGGCGGAAGGACAGACGGGCTACGGGATTGGTCAAGGGGGAGGGTCAACCAATAGCGTTGGGTTGTTGTCGGGTTCATCGGTGATGTCAGTATCGTCATAGCAGCGGGGAAGTGTGTGTGTGGGAGGGAGGTGAGAGGCTCATGGACCTGCTTTGGAACCACCTCGCTCGCTCAAGGACTCTTTGGAAAGAGAGCGATTGAGTTGAGGAGGAGAAGGGGAAGAGAGATGAGGTTCTGATGAAAGACAGACCTGGATGGAGGGGGATCCCTCTCTCTGGCGCCCCCGTGTGGTCGGTTGTGGACATGACACTGCAGCCTGGGTCATTCAGTCTGGGAGAGGTTTCACCTCGAGGGATGACACAATAACTAGGAGCCCTTTTTATACATTTGTTGGAGAACAACTTTTTGTTTTATTTTCAACACTCACTCTTTCTACAAAGTTTAGATCTTTTTTTTGACCCACAACAAAGAGCTTTGTAATGATGGAGATATCACTCGTGTGCAGAGAAACGTCATTATTGTTTATGGGTGAAACATTTTATTATAGTAACAATTTTTACGGACCAAGGAATATTATTGTTATTTTATTCTTTATGATATTTTATAAGCTTTAGCGAGGTACATTTTCAAATGTTTTTGTTGTTGTATTATAATGTTTTTGTGAGTTTTGTTACCAAATAGTTGTTTTTGTTTTTTCTCCATTTGAGAACGAGAGAGAACTCTGAGGAGACGTGATTCAGGCTGCGTCTCAATCGCCTAAAAACTGGATTTCTCCCTTTATTAGTGTGAAAGAGTGACGCGACCTCGGGGTGCTTTGTGCAAGTCTTAAAGTCTGGAAAAGGTCAGGGTTGTAGTTATCTGAAGAGTTGAACAACTGAAAGCAAACTCGCAGTAGGTTATCTCTCTCTCTACCTCATCTCTTCCACCTTCTCCGGATTAAGGAGAGGATCCGGACAGGACAGAGAAGGTGGAAGAGATGGGGGTAGAGAGAGAGAACCTACTGCGAGGTTTGGTGGTAAAGGGAGGAAGGAAGCCATTTTGAGACGGTTGACATGCACCCCATAATCTCAGACAGTTTCTATAGCAACCTTAAATCTTCCTGGCCAATCGCCTTAAATTGATCAGTCTCTCACCAGACCTTTTTTAGAAGAAACGGAAAAAATATATACTTTTTTTTTTTTTTGTATGTTGTGTGTTTATATAAGGCTGTCGTTTTCTGAAACTGTCTAAAGAGTGTTTGGTCGACACTCGTCAAGCCAAGGCCTGGGAATGTTTCAT
>NW_025748029.1:37500-41622 GCF_021184085.1 Oncorhynchus gorbuscha | reverse complement strand
TAAATGTAAATGTGACTGAACTCAATCGTCATGAAACACAAATACAGTGATTATGTTCTCTCTCTTTGGTTTCATACAAACTTGGAGAAATAATGAGGAGCGCTGGAGCGTTGGATTAATCAGAATAGTTAGGTAACATAGATAAGATGTTTTATTTTCATTATATGCTTGTAGTTATTTCTCATATAGAATGTATCTTGTTGTACTATAGTGGTGGCCGGTTGCAGTTATCTGTTCTCTGTCAGGGTTCAGTTACTTGGGCAGAGAGAGGGGAGAGGTCAAGCTTGTCTTCATATGTAAACACATTCTTTTAAACCATGTGAAGGGATGATTGAGGGGAACTAATTATCTCTTGGCTCCACAATGTCTGTGTGCCAGTCACTGTGTCTCCCGTGAGCTTGTCCAGAATGGGAGGCCTAAAATAAAAGGGTATATATATCCTAATGTCTTGGTACTATGTTGGCCCAAGGACGAGGAGAACCTCGTTTTAGGAGAGCAAACTGAACGATAATTTATAGCTAATGCTGTCTGGCTATGGGATACTCTCTCAAGTAAAGTGTTCCTATGTAATGTTCCTAAGATCTGTTATTCGTCATGTGAGTTGAGATGGGTGTGTCTTGGCTATAAATGATACTAAGAACTGTTTTGTAAGCACTCTCAGAGAATTAATTTACAGACACTGAATTGATCTAGAGTCACAGGGTTGTGATGGAGCTCATATAATTAAAGATGGACTTTACAATAACTCTGACTTGTGTGTGGTTTGCTCTCATGATTTGGTAAATACAGTAAATTTCCACTAAAGCCCAATGTGTTTGTGTGGGAAGTACTAAGTAATGAGTCTCTCAAAACGAACAAATTAATAAAACACATCCTGACCAAACATCCACAGCTTGATGGAAAACCCAGGAGTTCTTTCAGAACAGGGCAGAATCCTTCAGGGAAGCAGTGCTTCAGGAAACAGTGTTTCAGGAAACAGTGCTTCAGGAAACAGTGTTTCAGGAAACAGTGCTTCCAGGAAACAGTGCTTCAGGAAACAGTGCTTCAGGAAACAGTGGAAGAGTACGTCAGCTAGCAAGGCATTGGTGTCATTTAATGACAGGTGATAATAAGCAGAAATAAGAGGAGTACTATCTCTCATAGTAGTAGATGTGAGTTTCTCTTTCAAACAACAACCTTGTCACACCCTGATTTGTTTCACCTGTCGTTGTGCTTGTCTCACCCCTGTAGGTGTCGCCCATCTTCCCCATTATCCCCTGGGTACTTATACCTGTGTTCTCTGTTTGTCTGTTGCCAATTTGCCTTGTTTGTCAAGTCAACCAGCGTTTTGTCTCAGCTCCTGCTTTGCCCTAGTCTCTCCCTCCCCTGGTTTTGACCCTTGCCTGTCCTGACTCTGGGCCCACCTGCCTGACCACTCTGCCTTCCCCTGACCCAGAGCCTGCCTGCCATCCTGTACCTTTGCCCCACTACTCTGGATTATCTACCACTGCCTGCCTTGACCTGTTGTTTGCCTGCCCCTGTTGCTGTAATAAACATTGTTAATTCAACACAGTCTTTATTTTGGGTCTTACCTGAAATGTGATAAACCTTGTACACAGCTAATAGCTAGCTAGCTAACGTTAGCGTTAGTCAGAAATTAAGAAAATGATCAGGCCTACTGTAGAAATTATTGTTGAAAAAGACTGGAACTGTTGCTGTCAAAATACAAGTAATATTTTTATTCTGAACTGGAATAAACTGATTGAAGCGAGATGCTTTTTGAGGCAAACACACTCACACAGTTCTGGGTTGCTCATCTACAGCAGGAAGCAGTCTCCTGCCTGGCTGAGAAAGTAGTAGATGTTCTGGGTTGCTCATCTACAGCAGGAAGCTGTCTCCTGCCTGACTGAGAAAGCAGTAGATGTTATGGGTTGCTCATCTACAGCAGGAAGCTGTCTCCTGCCTGGCTGAGAAAGCAGTAGATGTTCTGGTCCAGTTTGGCACCATTTACCAATGCGAGTCAGGGTTCTCAACTCTGGTATACTTCAAAAACAAATAAGGAAACAGACTCAATGCAGAGCATGACCTCAGTGATACACTGTCAAAACCTGAGCCCAGAATAGTCATGCTTTTTGAAAACTTCAACCTGTGTGATTTGATCAATCAGTTTATTGCAGTTCAGAATAAAACATATTTATTGTATTTTAACGGCTACATTTCCAACCTAGACTTTTAAACAATACTGTATACAGTAAGATGTACAGTAGGCCTCATGTTTCATCTGTACTGTTACTTAGAGTTGCACTATCAAAAACAGTGTTCTGTGTGATGTGATCAATCAGTTTATTCCAGTTCAGAATGAAAATGAATTATTGTATTTTAACAGCAACAGTTCCAACATAGACAGATTTTTAATGGGGAAAATAAACATGAATAGCTATCTATATGGGTATTTCATGTCATTGTTCTTTTGTCTATATTGCATTAGTTTTAGGCATAAGGGCAATGAAATGTACCAATATTTACATATACTGTAGTTGCATGTTTTTCACAAGATTGAGTCCCAGGAAAACATAGAATTTCTCATATGGATCCCAGTAAAACACAGTATTTCTCATTCGGGTCCCAGTAAAACACAGCATTTCTCATTTGTGTCCCAGGAAAACACAGAATTTCTCATTCGGGTCCCAGGAAAACACAGTATTTCTCATTCGGGTCCCAGTAAAACACAGAATTTCTCATTTGGGTCCCAGGAAAACACAGAATTTGTCATTCGGGTCCCAGGAAAACACAGAATTTCTAATTCGGGTCCCAGTAAAACACAGTATTTCTCATTCGGGTCCCAGTAAAACATAGAATTTCTCATTTGGGTCCCAGGAAAACACAGAATTTCTCATTTGGGTCCCAGGAAAACACAGAATTTCTCATTTGGGTCCCAGGAAAACACATAATTTCTCATTTGGGTCCCAGGAAAACACATAATTTCTCATTTGGGTCCCAGGAAAACACATAATTTCTCATTTGGGTCCCAGGAAAACACATAATTTCTCATTTGGGTCCCAGGAAAACACATAATTTCTCATTTGGGTCCCAGTAAAACACAGTATTTCTAATTTGGGTCCCAGGCTGAAAAATAACCCCTGGTCTAGATTTGTTGATCCCATCTATTTTCTCTTTAGGTGAACACTCACCTTTGAAAATCTCAACACGTTTGAATGTATATTTACATTGCAATGGACTCTATCCTGCATTGGTGATACTTAAAGCAGCCCTTTAAGGAGTTCCAGTTTGGCATTCTTTGCAACCATTTCCTATCACTGAGAAAGACAGTACTCAGTTCAGTCACATTCATATTCACAACACACTGAAAAGCATCAACAGCATTATACTGTATGGTGTATAGGGAGCATTCTAATTCACAACACACTGAAAAGCATCAACAGCATTATACTGTATGGTGTATAGGGAGCATTCTAATTCACAACACACTGAAAAGCATCAACAGCATTATACTGTATGGTGTATAGGGAGCATTCTAATTCACAACACACTGAAAAGCATCAACAGCATTATACTGTATGGTGTATAGGGAGCATTCTAATTCACAACACACTGAAAAGCATCAACAGCATTATACTGTGTGGTGTATAGGGAGCATTCTAATTCACAACACACTGAAAAGCATCAACAGCATTATACTGTATGTTGTATAGGGAGCATTCTAATTCAATAAATATGCAACAGCTATATTTGCTGCATGTGTGTGTGCATTCCCTTGATTCCATATTACCAGAGTTTTGTTTCTTTGACTACAGTAACTAACCTTCTGCAATGATCACTATCTAGGCCACTAACTAGCTGCAGGCAGAGAGAGGAGGAGATGAAGAAAGGGAGAGAGAGAGAGAAACAAGTGGAGACGAATGGAGAGAGATAGTAAGCAAGGAGAAGAAGGAAGAAGAAGGATGGAGAGGAAGGGAAACAATGGGAGGGATGGAGAAATAGAGTGAGATAGAGGGAGGGGGTTGGAGAAAGAGAGTGAGATAGAGGGAGGGATGGAGAAAGAGAGGAGATAGAGGGAGGGATGGATGGAGAAAGAGAGTGAGATAGAGGGAGGGATGGAGAAAGAGAGTGAGATAGAGGGAG
>NW_025748029.1:10000-30000 GCF_021184085.1 Oncorhynchus gorbuscha | reverse complement strand
ATCCGCTATTCGAGTGCAGGCTACAAATGACATGTTTTTTTGTGGGCCATTAAAAAATATATATATATATCAGTGGGCTATAGGTAAAGACCAGATTACGCTGAAAACAGTCTGATGGACTGTAATGAGACTGATGAAGTGTGTGTAGTCTACGTGAGAAACAGAGCAGAGCAGCCTTTCATGTGACTTGTTTCATATCCCCATTAGAGTGGCATCATGCAGCCTTAGAAGGCATAACAAATCAGAACACATAGCCTAAGGTTTGTATCACAACTACAGTTGCATAAATGATGGATCTATTGTGATGGTGCAGGCTATATTAAATGGACTAGACTTTTGCAATGAAGATGTTCAAAGGGTCCTCACCAGTGGCTTGTACGCTATGCGTGGAAGCCTGGAGATCCTAGACCTTTTAATGTTAATAAACGGTCAATGAACGTGAGACCGGCAGTTATTGGCATGACAGTACTAGCTGACAAAACACAATGGCCACCACAGCCCTCGTAGACCAGAGGAGGCTGCTGAGAGGAGGACGGGCTCGTGGTAATGGCTGATGGAATGGTATTAAACACAGTTGATGTATTTAATATCATGCCACTCATTCTGCTCCAGCCATTACCACGAGCCCGTCCTCCCCAGTTAAGGTGCAACCAACCACCTGTGTCGTAGCGCGCACATCATTGTAAGGTAGAGTTATAAACACTAGAGGGAGTCCTTCCAAGCTTTCCCAATGATCACTTCTGTGACAGCAGAATGTTAAAGCAGTCACTGCTCTTCATCTTCTGAGTTTCCACTTCGAGCAGCATCTGGTCTCCCATCCAAGGATTGCCCCAACCCTGCTTAGCTTCTTCTGACAGCCAGCAGAGGGATGCACCGAGGTATATGACTACAGAGCTAGTGGCTGGCACATCAGCCCCAGTCTCCTGCTGGTTCCCCAGATGTCCCTATGGCTCGGTTCTAACCCCCCTGTGTGGATCTAAGAAGCAGAGTTTTAACTAAGGAGTCAGTCTCAGCAGCATTCAACACAGCACTACACATTAGTATCAGCGCCTCTGCATTAGACATTGTAATGTTATCCACCGTGACTTCCAGTATAGTTAGTACATAGTACGGCTTTAGAGGCTGCTTGTGGGGATATCATTTGCATCTGTCATGTGGTTAACATCATACTAATGGAATGAGTCTATCTGTAATTCCACTCTACACTGACTTAGGCTGAATTTGACACTGCCAAGTTGTGCTTGTCTCGGCACAACCTAGCATGAATCAACCCTCTAGATTTCCCTATTTGTCTATGACCATTAGCCAGGCTCTTCAACCCACCTTGTCATTTAGTAAGAGTCACACTATTATGCTGACCCCATGTGTTTGGCTCAGCTGAACGGAACGGTTAGAGTCTTCCCAGTGGGTACAGCTGTGCAGATGTTCAGTCTGTCTTTGCTACACGCAACTTATTTCTAGCATGGTTTGGATGGGGCATGGTACACACACACCTCTACACACACACACACACACACACACACACACACACACACACACACACACACACACACACACACACACACACACACACACACACACACACACACACACACACACACACACACACACACACACTAGTGCTGGCGAGCGATGAGATGAAGGATTAGAGGTCAGTAGATGTGTAGATGTTTAATGAACATGATGCTCAGTTTGACAGCTGTGCCTGGCTCTCTCAGTCCTTCACTGACCAGGGTGCTGGGGTTTATCACCAAAAACACATTGCTTGATATTCAAGCCTTAATTGTTCTATTTTGGGATATTCTCACGTTGAAATGAATGATGAGAGGAGAGGTTAAGGAGAAGGTTTCCAGGGCTAATGTTTCCAGCCAGAGGTGGCGGGATGGCTGTTTTCTGTGGACTGATAAAGAGTAAACTGCCTCACACACGGACAAACATACACACGTTCGTACGTGCATACATACATGTACACACCTCAGTGGGATAAGCTGCACTTAATCTTCACATGTACCATTTTTCAATTACACACTTTGATCTCAGTGTGTGTGTGTGTGTGTGTGTGTGTGTGTGTGTGTGTGTGTGTGTGTGTGTGTGTGTGTGTGTGTGTGTGTGTGTGTGTGTGTGTGTGTGTGTGTGTGTGTGTGTGTGTGTGTGTGTGTGTGTGTGTGTGTGTGTGTGTGTGTGTGTGGGCATGCGTGTGTGTATGCACGTGTGCGTGCATTTGTGTTGGGCTTTTACTGTTAGCTAAAGGTCCTGTGTAACTCAGTTGGTAGAGCATGGTGGTTGCAACACCAGGGTTGTGGGTTTGATTCCCACTGGAGACCAGGATGAAAGTGTCGCGTTGGCATGAAGGGTCAGGAGACAGACGCAGGAATGCGTAATAGTTGTTTTATTAAGCCCAAATTACAGCGTGCCGTGTAAAGGCACAGGGATGAAGACCAAACAAACACGCAACAAAAACACAGAGTTGAAACCCAAACAAAAGAGAGAGGAGTACCTCTAATAAATAACACACGCACAATAATTAACACACTGGACAAGACCTGTAATCATCTGCACAATCCACAATGACATGAAGGCCAAAACACACAGCACAGGTACTCACACGCACCAATGGACATTATAACAATAATCGACAGCCCAATGGGAACCAAAGGGCAAACTTATACAAGTACTAATCAGTGGGAATAGGGGACAGGTGTGCGTAATGAAAGTTCCGGAGGGATACGTGACAGAAAGGATGAGGATGTATGCGTTTACTACTGTAGATTGTTCTGGACAAGCGTGTCTGCAAAATGAAACAAATGTAATGCTTGTGTGTCTGCGGAAAGAGAGCGAAGGGCATTCAGTAGGGGAGTCAGAAGGGCATTCAGGGTGATGAAAAGGGAGGTGTTGTAGGGGAGATAGAAGGGCATTCAGGGTGTGATGAAGAGAGTGTGAGGGAAGAGAGTGTTGTAGGGGAGATAGAAGGGCATTCAGGGTGTGATGAAGAGAGTGTAGTAGGGGAGATAGAAGGGCATTCAGGGTGTGATGAAGGTAGGGGAGATAGAAGGGCATTCAGGGTGTGATGAAGAGAGTGTAGTAGGGGAGATAGAAGGGCATTCAGGGTGTGATGAAGAGAGTGTAGTAGGGGAGATAGAAGGGCATTCAGGGTGTGATGAAGAGAGTGTAGTAGGGGAGGGCATTCAGGGTGTGATGAAGAGGCATAGGGGAGATCAGGGTGTGATGAGATAGAAGGGCACTCAGGGTGTGAAGAGGGTAGTAGGGGAGATAGAAGGGCATTCAGGGTGTGATGAAGAGAGTGTAGTAGGGGAGATAGAAGGGCATTCAGGGTGTGATGAAGAGAGTGTAGTAGGGGAGATAGAAGGGCACTCAGGGTGTGATGAAGAGAGTGTAGTAGGGGAGATAGAAGGGCACTCAGGGTGTGATGAAGAGAGTGTAGTAGGGGAGATAGAAGGGCACTCAGGGTGTGATGAAGAGAGCGTAGTAGGGGAGATAGAAGGGCATTCAGGGTGTGATGAAGAGAGTGTAGTAGGGGAGATAGAAGGGCACTCAGGGTGTGATGAAGAGAGCGTGTAAGATAGAAGGGCAGGGTGTGTGATGAAGAGAGTGTAGTAGGGGAGATAGAAGGGCACTTCAGGGTGTGATGAAGAGAGTGTAGTAGGGAGATAGAAGGGCATAGGGTGTGATGAAGAGAGCATAGAAGGGCATTCAGGGTGTGATGAAGAGAGTGTAGTAGGGGAGATAGAAGGGCATTCAGGGTGAGATGAGAGAGGTAGTAGGGGAGATAGAAGGGCACTCAGGGTGTGATGAAGAGAGCGTAGTAGGGGAGATAGTAGGGGAGATCACACACTGCTGTCTGATACTAGTCTCACATATGCTGGGGTCTGAGTCTCACTGTCTGATGCTACATACTGGGGTCTGAGTCTCACTGTCTGATTCTACATACTGGGGTCTGAGTCTCACTGTCTGATGCTATACTGGGGTCTGAGTCTCACTGTCTGATGTTACATACTGGGGTCTGAGTCTCACTGTCTGATGACATACTGGGGTCTGAGTCTCACTGTCTGATGCTACATACTGGGGTCTGAGTCTCACTGTCTGATGCTACATACTGGGGTCTGAGTCTCACTGTCTGATGCTACATACTGGGGTCTGAGTCTCACTGTCTGATGCTACATACTGGGGTCTGAGTCTCACTGTCTGATGCTACATACTGGGGTCTGAGTCTCACTGTCTGATGCTACATACTGGGGTCTGAGTCTCACTGTCTGATGCTACATACTGGGGTCTGAGTCTCACTGTCTGATGCTACATACTGGGGTCTGAGTCTCACTGTCTGATGCTACATACTGGGGTCTGAGTCTCACTGTCTGATGCTACATACTGGGGTCTGAGTCTCACTGTCTGATGCTACATACTGGGGTCTGAGTCTCACTGTCTGATGCTACATACTGGGGTCTGAGTCTCACTGTCTGATGCTACATACTGGGGTCTGAGTCTCACTGTCTGATGCTACATACTGGGGTCTGAGTCTCACTGTCTGATGCTACATACTGGGGTCTGAGTCTCACTGTCTGATGCTGATACTGGGGTCTGAGTCTCACTGTCTGATGCTACATACTGGGTCTGAGTCTCACTGTCTGATGCTACATACTGGGGTCTGAGTCTCACTGTCTGATGCTACATACTGGGGTCTGAGTCTCACTGTCTGATGCTACATACTGGGGTCTGAGTCTCACTGTCTGATGCTACATACTGGGGTCTGAGTCTCACTGTCTGATGCTACATACTGGGGTCTGAGTCTCACTGTCTGATGCTACATACTGGGGTCTGAGTCTCACTGTCTGATGCTACATACTGGGGTCTGAGTCTCACTGTCTGATGTTACATACTGGGGTCTGAGTCTCACTGTCTGATGCTACATACTGGGGTCTGAGTCTCACTGTCTGATGCTACATACTGGGGTCTGAGTCTCACTGTCTGATGGTACATACTGGGGTCTGAGTCTCACTGTCTGATGCTACATACTGGGGTCTGAGTCTCACTGTCTGATGCTACATACTGGGGTCTGAGTCTCACTGTCTGATGCTACATACTGGGGTCTGAGTCTCACTGTCTGATGCTACATACTGGGGTCTGAGTCTCACTGTCTGATGCTACATACTGGGGTCTGAGTCTCACTGTCTGATGCTACATACTGGGGTCTGAGTCTCACTGTCTGAGTCTAAACATTAGGGATCCTTCAAAACAGGTGTACACGAGTCATTTAGCAGATGCGTATGTCAAATAGTGCATTCAAGTAATGATGCTGAATCAACAAAATATTTTGTGACAATCATAAGTAAATCCATACCATTGTAAGTAAACCCGGTAAAATCAAATGTTTCTGTTCATGTTTAGCATTACATACAGTTCAGAGCCCCCCCTGATATACACAGCTGGATGTATTCCAAATCCAGGGCTGTATACTAAACCACACTCAAGTCCCTGGCCCCATTCAAGTAATTTATCATTACACATCCTCCACTTCAATCTCTCACTCTATCTATCTTTCTCTCCTCTCACATCATCACTCTCCTTTATTCTCTCTCTCTAATATGGCTCCATTCTCCCATTCCTCCTCACTTAATCTCCTTCATTCCTCCTCACTTCTCTCATTCCTCCTCACTTCTCCCATTCCTCCTCACTTAATCTCCTTCATTCCTCCTCACTTAATCTCCTTCATTCCTCCTCACTTCTCCCATTCCTCCTCACTTAATCTCCTTCATTCCTCCTCACTTCTCCCATTCCTCCTCACTTAATCTCCTTCATTCCTCCTCACTTCTCTCATTCCTCCTCACTTAATCTCCTTCATTCCTCCTCACTTCTCTCATTCCTCCTCACTTAATCTCCTTCATTCCTCCTCACTTAATCTCCTTCATTCCTCCTCACTTCTCCCATTCCTCCTCACTTAATCTCCTTCATTCCTCCTCACTTCTCTCATTCCTCCTCACTTAATCTCCTTCATTCCTCCTCACTTCTCTCATTCCTCCTCACTTAATCTCCTTCATTCCTCCTCACTTAATCTCCTTCATTCCTCCTCACTTCTCTCATTCCTCCTCACTTAATCTCCTTCATTCCTCCTCACTTCTCTCATTCCTCCTCACTTAATCTCCTTCATTCCTCCTCACTTAATCTCCTTCATTCCTCCTCACTTCTCCCATTCCTCCTCACTTCTCCCATTCCTCCTCACTTAATCTCCTTCATTCCTCCTCACTTCTCTCATTCCTCCTCACTCTCTTCTTCTCTTCCTCTCTACGTCCCACTCTGTCTCAATGAATCTCTCCTCCTCTCCTCCATTCCCATCACTCACTCTTTTCCTCACTACCCACTACTCTGGGGTAGAGAGAAAACAACACACATATGAAACTGCAAATGTCATGTTGTTTTGTGAGGGATTGCCTGAACTAAGACACATTAGTCTCCTGCTACAAAGCAAATTCCTCTCTGAGGAAAAATGTCCCTTTTCTCTTCCCCTTCACAGACCACTAAAACCAAGGGACTGGCTACCAACACTATGGAGTCCAATCACTCTATAACTCGCTCATCCCGCATCCCTCCTTCTCCTTACAATCCTTCCTCTCTATCTCCTTCTCTTCCTCCTCCACACAGTCCCTCCATCTCTGTCTCCATTGCAACCAGCTGGCCGTAACTAAACAATCATGTTTATTTTTGGTGGTGGGTGAGCAAGCCTAGTCAGCGCCTCAATTATAAACATCAACAAACAAACAAACAAATAAACAAACACACAGACAAACAGGATTTCTTTCCACGTGACACCTTCTGTGCCAAATCATCAGGTTCTACATTCCTTTGAGACAGCCAATGAAAACATCGGTGTTTTGAAGCATCACACATTGTGAATCTAAATGGGATTCACGTATATGAATCAATCAACATCTTTCAATGAGTCATGGAGAACATCAGAGTTGCTGTAAGCTGAAATAATGCAGAATACAGAAGTGAGATGGAGAGGGAGAGAGAGAGAGAGAGCAAGAGAGAAAGAGAGAGAGGAGAGAAAATGACATGAATAATGTGACATTTTAAATGTGGCTATACCTTTGAAACGTGCGAGTGTAATGTTTACTGTTCATTTTTGATTACTTATTTAACTTGTTTTTTTAATCTATGTCCCTTGCTTTGGCAATGTACACATATGTTTCCCATGCTTGTAAATACTGTAGCATAGAAGCAGACAGTGAGACAGACCCCAGTATGTAGCATCAGAGAGAGAGAGAGAGAGAGAGAGAGAGAGAGAGAGAGAGAGAGAGAGAGAGAGAGAGAGAGAGGAGAATAAACCTGAGTAGTTTTTGGATGAGACAAACTGGAGTGGCAATTTTCACCCCCTCACTCCTCCCAACCTCTCAACCCCACTCCCCCCTGCAGAGTGGTGTGTCTTCAGAAGGAGGGAGAGAGTCTTCAGTATAGGAACCCCTGTAGAGATGAATTATAGATCAAACCACACTGAGGTAGTTAAAGCACTCTCTATCTGACTCATCATAGACACTGACCAAGAGATGGATGGAAGGAGAGAGAGAGAGAGTAAGGAGGGAGGGGGAGCAGAAGGAGGGAGAAAAAGACAGAGGGAGATTGGGAAGTGAGACAGACAAACAGACAGACGGAAGGAAGGAAGGACGGAGGAGCAGGCCGACAGACAGGCAGACAGGATAGTTAGACAGCAAGCTAAAAAAGGGAGAGACAGAAACAGAGAGTGAGACAGAAAGAGAGACAAAGAGAGAGACAAAGAGAGAGACAAATAGAGAGACAAAGAGAGAGTCAAAAAAAGAGAGAGAGAGCAAAGTGAGGCAGTGAAATGTAGAGCAAGCTGAAATGAAAAACACACTCATTATGGTTGATCATTGTCCTCTAGGCTGTTAGAAGTTTGGAGAAGTCATTATTGTATTGTACCTGCTCCTTTTCTCTCTCCCTTTTAATTTTAGCTTTCTCTCCCTATTGTTCTCTCTCTCCCTTTTTTTCTCTCTTTCTTTCTCCCTCCATTTTTCTCTCTCTCTCTTTCTCCCTCCATTTTTCTCTCTCTCTCTTTCTCCCTCCATTTTTCTCTCTCTCTCTTTCTCCCTCCATTTTTCTCTCTCTCTCCCTCCATTTTCTCTCCATTTTTCTCCCTCCATTTTTCTCTCTCTCTCTCTTTCTCCCTCCATTTTTCTCTCTCTCTCTCTCCACTGCGCTCCTCTTTGATAGTCTGACTGAGAGAAGAAAACCTATGCTTAAATACCTGTTCCTCTCCCTCCATCTCTCTCCCTCCATTCAGCTAGGTATGAGTTCCATTTAAAGAGACATAAATCCATAGTCGTGCCTTCCACTCTAAGCAGGGTAACATAGCAGGGTAACATAGCAGGGTAACATAGCAGGGTAATATAGCAGGGTAACATAGCAGGGTAACATAGCAGGGTAACATAGCAGGGTAACATAGCAGGGTAACATAGCAGGGTAACATAGCAGGGTAACATAGCAGGGTAACATAGCAGGGTACACTGACTGGGTGTCCTTCATCTCAGGGTTAGCAGGAGGTTGTGCGCTCGTCTCTATACAAATATCTCTCATTCATAGGCACAACACAAAGTGTTAAAACTTTGGTAGAAAAATTAAGAGGTTGTATTGTCACATACACTGGATAGGCAGTGAAATGTGTTGTTCTACAGGGTCAGCCATAGTAGTACGGCACCCTGGAGAAAATTAGGGTTAAGTACCTTGCTCAAGGACACCGACAGTTTTTTCACATTATCGGCTTGGGTATTTGAACCTGCAACCTTTCGGTTACTGGCTATAGTCCTTTGAAAGTTTTTACTCTGTGTATATGGTCTGTAATCAAATCATAGGAGCATTGCTTCACGTTACATCATTTAGTGGTGGATGCAGAATCAGTGTGGGTCTTCAGCTCTGAGGCATTTTTTTATGTAAATTAAAATATGTAATTTGGAGGAAGGATTCATGTGTATTTTTACTGTATATTTTACCATTAAATCTATTTATAAGGAATATTACATTTAATATGAGTGGTTATGGATCATTGTCACGTTCTGACCTTAGTTAATTTGTTTTGTCTTTGTTTTAGTATGGTCAGGGCATGAGTTGGGGTGGGCAGTCCATGTTCTTTTTTCTATGATTTGGGATTTCTGTGTTTGGCCTGGTATGGTTCTCAATCAGAGGCAGCTGTCAATCGTTATCCGTGATTGAGAACCATACTAAGGCAGCCTGTTTCCACCCTTGAGTTGTGGGTGATTATTTTCTGTTGTGTGTCTTCACCAGACAGGACTGTTTCGTTGTCGTTTCGGTCTTTCACTTTGGTGTTTTGTATTTCAGTGTTCAGTTTGATTCATTAAATATTTACATCATGAACACATAGCACGCTGCGCATTGGTCCTCACCTTCTTCCACCAACAACGGCCGTGACAATCATAGGGTCTTATAGGCCTCCGGGGAGCATGTGGAGCAGAATACCAATGTAAAATATCCTGTTAGCTTACGCTAGGACTCTCCAGAGTAAAACACAATGGTGCAGCGCATTCGGAAAGTATCCAGACCCCTTGAATTTTGTTACATTACATTATTCAAAAATGTATTAAATTGTTTTTTCCCCTCATCAATCTACACACAATACCCCATGATGACAAAGCAAAAACAGGTTTATATGCATTTTTGTAAATTTATTAAAAAATAAACTACTGAAATATCAAATGTACATAATTATTCAGACCCTTTACTCAGTACTTTGTTGAAGCACCTTTGGCAGAGATTACAGCCTTGAGTCTTCTTGGGTATGACGCTACAAGCTTCTCCCATTCTTATCTGAAGATTCTCTCAAGTTCTTCAGGTTGGATGGGGAGCGTTGCTGCACAGCTATTTTCAGGTCTCTCCAGAGATGTTCGATCGGGTTCAAGTCCGAGCTCTTGTTGGGGCACTCAAGGACATTCAGAGACTTGTCCCAAAGCCACTCCTTCTTATTCTTGGCTGTGTGTGTCTTTGTCCTGTTGGAAGGTGAACCTTCGCCCCCAGACTGAGGTCTTGAGCGCTCTGGGGCAGGTTTTCATCAAGAATCTCTCTGTACTTCGCTCCGTTAATCTTTGCCTCAAACCTGAATAGTCCCCTCCCCCCCAAAAAACCATCCCCACAGCATGATGATGCCACCACCATAATTCACCGTAGGGATAATACCAGGTTGTCTCCAGACGTGACGCTTGGCATTCAGGCCAAAGAGTTCAACCTTGGTTTCATCAGACAAGAGAATCTTGTTTCTCATGGTCTGAGAGTCTTTAGGTGGCTTTTGGTAAACTCCACGTGGGCTGTCATGTGCCACTTTACAGAGGAGTGGCTTCCGTCTGGCCACTCTACCATAAAGGCCTGACTGGTGGAGTGCTGCAGAGATGGTTGTCCTTCTGGAAGGTTCTCCCATCTCTGAAGCGCTGTCAGAGTGACCATCGGGTTCTTTACCAAGGGCCTTCCGATTGCGCAGTTTGGCCGGGCGGCCAGCTCTAGGAAGAGTCTTGGTGGTTCCAAACTTCTTCCATTTAAGAATGACGAGGCCACTGTGTTCTTGGGGACCTTTAATGCTTCAGAAATATTTTAGTACCCTTCCCTAGATCTGTGCCTCGACACAATTCTGTCTGGGAGCTCTATGTACAATTCCTTCGACCGAATGACTTGGTTTTTGCTCTAACATGCATTGTCAACTGTGGGACCTTACATAGACAGATGTGTGCCTTTCCAAATCATGTCCAATCAATTGAATTTTCCACAGGTGGACTCCAATTAAGTTGTAGAAACATCTCAAGGATAATCAATGGAAACAGGATGCACCTGAGCTCAATTTCAATTATCATAGCAAAGGGTCTGTATATTTATGTAAATAAGGTACTTCTGTTTAAAAAAATATATAAATTAGCAAACATTTCAAAAACCTGTTTTCACTTTGTCATTATAGGGTATTGTATGTAGACTACTCAGTAGACTACTGAGGATTTTTTATTTATATAATCCATTTTCCATTCAGCTCACTTCTAGCAGTTTGTTGAGTAAACCATCTGTTAACACATTAGCTCAAATGTTTGTCCTTTTGAAATCCACTCAACTCACAGAATAATAACATTGATTAAGCAATTGGTTGCTTTATTTTGTGTAGTGTGTGATATGTTAAATGTCTTTCTCAATAATACAAACGGATCCAATAAAGGTTGGATGGAATATAAACCCATAGAGGCCATAGAGCAGCCGTCTGAAGCTTCCCCATTGGCTAATGAGACTGTGAGGCAGACTATTTAGCAGCACATGCTGACAAACCATTTTAATAGGGAGCAGACAGGCAGGGAGAGGCCAGTACTGCAGTCAGACAATCTGCACAGAGTCACTCACACGTGCAAGCACTGATGCATTCATGCATGCATTGCACACACACATGCACCCACTCACACATGCAAAGACAAATTGTCATAAAATATATACATATCAACATATTTATCTAATGGTGTTGAGCTTTTCTAATGAATAAATCCAAAAACCCTGCATTGGGCATCTCTCTCTTTCCCTCCCTACCTACCTCCCTCTTCTCCATGTGTGTTACTCTGCAAGCTCGAAATGTTCTTGCTTCGATTATCATTAGAGCAGGAATACACAATTACACTCAATGGAACACATTGTCCGTAACCAGGCAAACTAGCCATGGAACAAAATGTACTGTGATTATAGAATTACAACTAGCCCAAGTATTACTAGATTTGTATGCCGATACTGTTGATTGTGAGATGAACCAACTCTGGCACAGCCACGGCTCCACTCCATCTGCTCCTTAGACACAACAACACTAGGAATATAATCAGCAATGGAGTCAACGAGCATATAGCAGGCTTGGTGTAAAGGGTTCAAATAATGCCCAAACAGAATCTGTGGAGGCTGTAACTTTGTACTTCACACTGCAATAACAGCACCTTTCCCCTTTCCACCAGTCAACACTTCATCAACTTTATGGATGAGTGTATTCAGCTCTACTCTTCCCCGGTATGTACTTGTACAGGTAAGTATTATATGGTTGTTCTTCTGGAAGGTTCTCCCATCTCCACAGAGAAACTCTGGAGCTCTGTCAGAGTGACCATCGGGTTCTTGGTCACCTCCCTGACCAAGGCCCTTCTCCTCAGTTTTGCTGAGCAGCCAGCTCTAGGAAGAGTCTTAGCAAAATGTGGAAAAAGTCAAGGGGTCTGAATACTTTCCGAATACACTGTACACCATGGAGCTACAGTCTGTAATTCAGTATAAGAAAACATACCATATATGGTCATTAAACTTCCATATGGAGCACACTGTAGCTATAGAGCAGATAACCCTGTTGCTCTCCTCCTAGACAGTAACCCTGACACGCTTCCCAGGTCTAAAATAACGTTGAGGCTAGGTCTCAGACGGCCTTCTGTTCCTCTTATAGTTAACATGCTCCACTTTCATCATCAGTCGCTCCTCTATGTGGGGCGTCCCATATCGAGACAGGAGAGACTAGAATAGGTCTATGTCTGGTAACATTGAGGGGCCATTGAGCATTTTAATCCAGGAGTGGGATGTCCCATTAAAGACAGTGAAAGTAGAATAGGGTTGTGTGGCCGCAAAGGTGGAGGGTAGCCCAACTGGGATTTGGAATCACAACCATGGGCCTGTTCTGTTAGGCCAACTCCTCAGTAATTATGCCAAAAGGTCCAAATTGCATAACAAGGTCCCCAGTGTTGTACTCTTGGAAGAAGTCCCATTGGAGGAAGCAATAGGTCATTTTGTAGTGATATTCAAAGTGATGAATGGGCCGCTGTTGGCTAATGCCTGGGCTCTGGTTAGAAACGATATCAGGCAGGTCACAAGGATCTTTAGATTGGCCACAGCTCCAAAAAGTGTATTTTATTCCAGCCCAACCCTACGTCTGCCATCCATTCCACAAGTACTGCTGTGCCCGTTGCCACTGTCTCCTACCCAAATAGATGCAACTCAAATAATCACCACAGTGCCTGTCATCCATCCAAGTCAAATCATACCGAATCATAGATACACATCAGTGGTCCAAATGTCCGTCTATCAACAAACACCAGTCAATATCTACCACCACTGATATTAACAGTCAATACAGGACATCTATCTACAAACACCCTGGTGTCTACCAGACCACTGATATTAACAGTCAATACAGGACATCTATCTACAAACACCCTGGTGTCTACCAGACCACTGATATTAACAGTCAATACAGGACATCTATCTACAAACACCCTGGTGTCTACCAGACCACTGATATTAACAGTCAATACAGGACATCTATCTACAAACACCCTGGTGTCTACCAGACCACTGATATTAACAGTCAATACAGGACATCTATCTACAAACACCCTGGTGTCTACCAGACCACTGATATTAACAGTCAATACAGGACATCTATCTACAAACACCCTGGTGTCTACCAGACCACTGATATTAACAGTCAATACAGGACATCTATCTACAAACACCCTGGTGTCTACCAGACCACTGATATTAACAGTCAATACAGGACATCTATCTACAAACACCCTGGTGTCTACCAGACCACTGATATTAACAGCCAATACAGGACATCTATCTACAAACACCCTGGTGTCTACCAGACCACTGATATTAACAGTCAATACAGGACATCTATCTACAAACACCCTGGTGTCTACCAGACCACTGATATTAACAGCCAATACAGGACATCTATCTACAAACACCCTGGTGTCTACCAGACCACTGATATTAACAGTCAATACAGGACATCTATCTACAAACACCCTGGTGTCTACCAGACCACTGATATTAACAGTCAATACAGGACATCTATCTACAAACACCCTGGTGTCTACCAGACCACTGATATTAACAGTCAATACAGGACATCTATCTACAAACACCCTGGTGTCTACCAGACCACTGATATTAACAGCCAATACAGGACATCTATCTACAAACACCCTGGTGTCTACCAGACCACTGATATTAACAGTCAATACAGGACATCTATCTACAAACACCCTGGTGTCTACCAGACCACTGATATTAACAGTCAATACAGGACATCTATCTACAAACACCCTGGTGTCTACCAGACCACTGATATTAACAGTCAATACAGGACATCTATCTACAAACACAGAAAGAGCAGGAACAAACACGCCCTGAGAATCACAGTCCCTGGGCCATTTCAGACACACACATTTTCAGGAACTCCAGTGCAAGAGCGCACACTTACACACATGCACATGCACACACACACACACACATGCACACACACACACACATGCAAGCACATACACAAATACACACAGCAATTGGAAAATGAGTTTGTGTAACGTTCTGCAAAAATGATAATGTTCCTATTTGATGTTGAGGGGTTGCCATAGGTCTTTTTTATTTAATATTTTATTTCCCCTCAATAATTGATTTGAAGTTGAGGACATGACACTTTAGCTAACACACACTTTATGTAGAAATGATTGTTTCCTCGCTGAATATTACATTTAATGTTGAAGACATGATACTTTTATTGCTAGCACAACCTGAATGTATAATTTTCTAGGAGAATATTACATTTGATGTTAAGGACATGATACTTCTGGAAACCTTGACTCTCAATTCAAAATAAATGTGGGAAATCAGTGCTCTCAGAATGTTCTGGAACACTGTGTAGGACTGAATATATGGAAAATGGGGGAAAAGAGAGGGATGTGGGAGGGGCCGACGGATGGAGGGGATGGCGGGAGAGCGAGGGATGTAGGAGGGGCCGATGGATGGAGTATATGGCGAGAGAGCGAGGGATGTGGGAGGGGCCGACGGATGGAGGGGATGGCGAGAGAGCGAGGGATGTAGGAGGGGCCGATGGATGGAGTATATGGCGAGAGAGCGAGGGATGTGGGAGGGGCCGACGGATGGAGGGGATGGCGAGAGAGCGAGGGATGTAGGAGGGGCCGATGGATGGAGTATATGGCGAGAGAGTGAGGGATGTGGGAGGGGCCGACGGATGGAGGGGATGGCGAGAGAGCAAGGGATGTAGGAGGGGCTGATGGATGGAGTATATGGCGAGAGAGTGAGGGATGTAGGAGGGGCCGATGGATGGAGTATATGGCGAGAGAGCGAGGGATGTAGGAGGGGCCGATGGATGGAGTATATGGCGAGAGAGTGAGGGATGCACTTGAACGTGGTCATTTGAACAGAATCAAGCTCTGCTGCACACACACACTCTCACACACACAAACATGCAAGTTAAGTACATACACACAGAACAACACACACACACACACACACACTCACAGACAAAAACTGTACATTAATCCTCACCACACACACACGGCTCAGGGAACTGCAGTGCTCTGTGATCCTGGCACATTTTAATGCACAGATTTAATGTGGGGGATTGTTCTCTCTGTCTGGTTCTCTTCTTTGGCTGGCTGAATTCTGTGTTGTTTTGCAGTTGTTTCAGGATTATTTTGCCAGCGGCTGATCTGATTACAGGAAAGATAGGTCAGTTTACGTAACGTCACGGCTCGCTTCATACTACAGTAGAAGGGAGCTCAATTCTTTATCTCTCTCCTCTTCTCCCACTCTATCTCTCTTCCCTTCCATATCGTTGTCTCGCTCCATCTAACCCAGGGATGGGCAGGTCCAGTCCTTGTGGACCGTAGTGGAGTCACACTTCCCCCCCATCCCTGGCAAACAGCTGATTCAACTAATTGCATTCTAAACTGAACTTAGTTGATTATTGGAGTCAGGTGTGTCCGCTGTGGCTTTGTAAAGGTGTGACACCAATCAGGCCCCCAAGGACAGGAGTTGCCCAACCCTGATACAACCTCGCACTCTTGGCATGCAAACACACACACACACACACACACACACACACACACACACACACACACACACACACACACACACACACACACACACACACACACACACACACACACACACACACACACACACACACACACACACACACACACACACACACACACAAACACACAACACACACACACACACACACACACAACACACACAACACACACACACACGCACAAACACACACACACACGCACAAACACACAAACACACGCACAAACACACAAACACACACACACACGCACACACACACACGCACAAACACACAAACACACGCACAAACACACACACACGCACAAACACACGCACAAACACACAAACACACACACACACGCACAAACACACCGATGATGCAATCAGACAATCAAACACATCCATACACATTTTCACACATTGTTCCTTGAATTATTTTAGAAGAGAACGTAGATGTAGTTTTCAAATGTCAGGACTAATGTTCTCTGTCTCTCTGTGTCCCTCTCTCTCTATTTCCTCATGGATGATTCTCAGTGTGAGAGCTCCTCTCTGTTCCTCTCTTTGCTGTGAGCTGCTGGGGATGTCTGCCTGCCTGTGTGGGTTAGCTCTGTGTACTACTGTACAAGTCTAACACAAGATAGCTCACTATGCTCTCTGTCTCTCTGTGTCTCCCTCTCTCTTCTCTCTGTCCTCCCTCTCTCCTCTCTCTTTCCTTCCTCCCTCTCTCCTCTCTCTTTCCTTCCTCCCTCTCTCCTCTCTCTTTCCTTCCTCCCTCTCTCCTCTCTCTTTCCTCTCTCTCTTTCCTTCCTCCCTCTCTCTCTTCATCTCTTGCCATTTTCTATGTTCTCTTATCCTTTCTCTCTATTTTCCTGTCTTCTCAGCCTACGTATCTTTTTCCTCTCTCTTTCTACATTCAGGGCCTCGTCTCTCTCCTTTCATCCTCCCCCTGTTCTGTCGTCCATCCTCTGCTGTGTGATGTGTGTTGATATGTCCTCTGCTGTGTGATGTGTGTTGATATGTCCTCTGCTGTATGGCATGTGTGGTCTGCGTGGGAGGGAGGGATGACAGAGTACTGCAGGGATGGCAGTAGGGGAGAGGGTCTTACAAGACACCATGACTGCAGCCCTGACCCGTGTGTGTGTGTGTGTGTGTGTGTGTGTGTGTGTGTGTGTGTGTGTGTGTGTGTGTGTGTGTGTGTGTGTGTGTGTGTGTGTGTGTGTGTGTGTGTGTGTGTGTGTGTGTGTGTGTGTGTGTGTGTGTGTGTGTGTGTGTGACACCCATCAGGCCCCCAAGGACAGGAGTTGCCCATCCCTGATACAACCTCGCACTCTTGGCATGCAAACACACACACACACACACACACACACACACACACACACACACACACACACACACACACACACACACACACACACACACACACACACACACACACACACACACACACACACACACACACACACACACACACACACACACACACACACACGGGTCAAGGCTGCAGACTAGGACAAACACTGACGCTGCAACACATAAACCCAGGCACACAAAATGCATACAGTATATGCACACACTCCCGAGTGGCGCAGCGGTCTAAGGCACCTCATCTCAGTGCTAGAGGCATCACTACAGACTCTTGTTCGGTTCCAGGCTGTATCACAACCAGCTGTGATTGGGAATCCCATAGGGCAACGCACAATTGGCCCAGCGTCGCCCATGGTTTGGCCGGGGTAGGACGTCATTGTAAATAAGAGTTTGTTCTTAACTGACTTGCCTAGTTAAATCAAAATAAATCACACACACAGAGTGGATGACTGTTTTCCCACTTGTCTAAGCAGCCCAAGACGTCCCTAATTACAGCAAGGTTGCTACTTCATTAGAGACCTGACAACAGGATCTGCACTACAAAGAACAGAGGGCAGGAGGGAGGGAGGGAGGGAGGGAGGGAGGGAGGGAGGGAGGGGGAGGGAGGGAGGGAGGGAGGGAGGGAGGGAGGGAGGGAGGGAGGGAGGGAGGGAGGGAGGGAGGGAGGGAGGGGGAGGGAGGGAGGGAGGGATGTGGCAGAAAAGAGAGACAAAGATGGTGAAGGGGAAAGAATGGAGGGAACATAAGATGAGAGAGAAACTAGTACATTGAAAATATACCAACAATCCACATGCTAGAAAATATAGCTACCACTCAGACACATTGTTTATTACATACAAACAAAGCCTGTGTATTAGAACATACCCACTAAACCGTACTCTAAAGGCCCACACTTTACCAAAGACAAGTACTATGAATGGGGTTGATCTCCCCAGGCCTGTTGTCATGCAGAATATTTAACAGATGGTGAGAACTACCACAATATATTTCCAACTGTTTGTGTTTTTGTTCTATTTTTTTACTATGTGAATTGTGTTATTTTGTGTTTTTCTGGCCTCTACCTCATTTGCACAATCTCACTTGCTGTGGCTGCATCTGTCTCTCTGTCATTCTGTCTCTCTCTCTATCTGTCTGTCTCATTATTTCCCTTTCTCTCTCTCTCTATCTGTCTGTCTCACTATTTCCCTTTCTCTCTCTCTCTCTGTCTGTCTCATTATTTCCCTTTCTCTCTCTCTTTATCTGTCTGTCTCACTATTTCCCTTTCTCTCTCTCTCTTTATCTGTCTGTCTCACTATTTCCCTTTCTCTCTCTCTCTATCTGTCTGTCTCACTATTTCCCTTTCTCTCTCTCTCTGTCTGTCTGTCTCACTATTTCCCTTTCTCTCTCTCTCTGTCTGTCTGTCTCACTATTTCTTTCTCTCTCTCTATCTGTCTGTCTCACTATTTCTTTCTCTCTCTCTCTATCTGTCTGTCTCACTATTTCCCTTTCTCTCTCTCTCTATCTGTCTGTCTCACTATTTCCCTTTCTCTCTCTCTCTCGGATAAGTCAACCTTTTTATCCTGTTTGCCTGAGCCATGTTCTCAATCCCCCTCTCCCTCTTTTTTTAAATTAACAGCTTTGGAAGTTGCCCTCTCCTCCCCTTTCACAGTCCTCCGCCTCACCATTTCACCTCTTACCCCATGACCCTTCCATCTCTACTCTCTCCCTCTCTTTACTATTCCCCTCGCTCCACCCGTCACGTACATTCAACCACTACATACCCCTATTCTGCTTCCTGACATATCAGTGTGCATGTATGCATGAGAGAGAGAGGGGTACATAGAGAGAGATAGAGGCTGTCTGACTGCAGCACTCCTGTGTTTCTACTGTGACATCATTTACATACTGTAACAGATGGTGCATTGTGGGACATTTTTGGGGGGCGGGTGTTATGAATTTGATGTATAATGACTAAATGATGTATACGTTTAAAGTAATGATAGGACTATATCTAACAGAATTCTACCCTGTCTCTGTATAATGACTAAATGATGTATACGTTTATAGTTATGATAGGACTATATCTAACAGAATTCTACCCTGTCTCTGTATAATGACTAAATGATGTATACATTTAAAGTTATGATAGGACTATATCTAACAGAATTCTACCCTGTCTCTGTATAATGACTAAATGATGTATACATTTAAAGTAATGATAGGACTATATCTAACAGAATTCTACCCTGTCTCTGTATAATGACTAAATGATGTATACGTTTAAAGTAATGATAGGACTATATCTAACAGAATTCTACCCTGTCTCTGTATAATGACTAAATGATGTATACGTTTAAAGTAATGATAGGACTATATCTAACAGAATTCTACCCTGTCTCTGTATAATGACTAAATGATGTATACATTTATAGTTATGATAGGACTATATCTAACAGAATTCTACCCTGTCTCTGTATAATGACTAAATGATGTATACATTTATAGTTATGATAGGACTATATCTAACAGAATTCTACCCTGTCTCTGTATAATGACTAAATGATGTATACATTTAAATATCTAACAGAATTCTACCCTGTCTCTGTATAATGACTAAATGATGTATACATTTATAGTTATGATAGGACTATATCTAACAGAATTCTACCCTGTCTCTGTATAATGACTAAATGATGTATACATTTATAGTTATGATAGGACTATATCTAACATAATTCTACCCTGTCTCTGTA